>NC_081313.1:98432811-98735841 GCF_026419965.1 Kogia breviceps | reverse complement strand
ACACAGAATATGCCTTGATTATATAAAGATCACTGTATTCACCACTTCACATAAGAAACAGAACATTATGCATGCATTTGAAACCTCTGTGCCCCTGCCCAGTCACATCCTTTCGCTTTCCCATCATTCTTTTAAAACATGTGTTTATAATTTTGTTTTCTTTATGGTTTAATGACAATGGATACATCCTATATAATGTGGTTGAGTTTTATCTGTTGGGTGCTTTATAAAATTACTGTCTTGATGTCTCCTACAGCTTGTGCTTTCTTCTCAACATGTGTGTGAGATGATTCATTTTGATGTGTAACACTTCGGTTGATTCATTTTCATTTTGTTCAGTAGTCTGTTGTACGAAGAGACTGCTATTTGTTTAACCACTTCCCCGCCATTAAACGTTTGAGTTGTTTTTGATTTTTTCTTTATCATAAACAATGCTACTTTTAATATTCTTGTACGTGTCTCCCAGAGAATATATGTTTCCTCTACCATGATAGCTTTGTTTGATGAAGACCCATTATATGGCAGCCTAGTACACACACGTACAGACACAGGTGTGCACAGATGCATAACCTAAGCAAATTTTTCTGGAAACAATATTTACCCTAACTACTTAGATACACTCTAATATTCTCTAATTTCTTGTATTCTACTATATTGTATGCTATTATATTTCATTTTTAACATGCGGGTATTGGGTTGCTAAATTAATTTTTAAATCTACCTATGTTCTGAAAATCACTGCTCCAGAGTGTAAACCTAGAAAAGGAATTTCTGAGAGCGATACATATATACATCCTCAGCTTTATAAAATAATGCCAAATTCCAAAGAGGTTGTAGCAATTTACTCTCTCATCATCGGTGAATGCTGTTGCCCCAAATATACACCAAAACGTATTTTACCCGGTCTGTTTAGTATAAAATAATATTATACTAAGTTAAGTTTGATGGTCTTTTCATATTTTCCTTGGCAATTTGTTACTTCTGCTAATAAATGCCTGTTTTCTCCCATTTTGCATTAGGTTGCTCATCTGTCTCTTCTTGGTCTGTACAAATGTTTTAACTATGTAGCCATGATACAGATCTTTTGCTGGTTATCTTTACCTGGTATGGCTTATTTTTTAAAGTAAATATTGATGTAAGAAGTTTTTATTTTAAAGTAGTTAAATGTATCTATCTTTCATTACAATCATCATTTCATTAGTATTATGAATGTGGTTTATGTCATGTTTTAGAACTATAAAAGGCAAAATTATTAATAATCAAAACATGACAGATAACCATAGCCATATACAGAAGTAATTCTACCTAACTGAGGCTTGGCAAACACCAAAGAAACCTGTTAGCTCAATCATTTATGATGCTACCAATTTGAGTTCCAATATGTTAACATAGGAGTGTTCTTTGACTCTAGAAAAGTAAATGGATAGTAAGATATTGAGTTTATTGAACATTGTGAGCGAAATAAACTATATTCCAACAACTATTGGTTATTTAGTCAATATTGGGGTGAATTTTATTGTGGGGAATCTGCCTTTCCATAGTGTGCCTAAAATAGATTTCATGACTATCCAATACTATTTGAATAAGTCATTGTTCACTAAATAAATGTATCCATAAAAATCTGGTTTCCTCGGTGCTTTAATACTACAGAGAAGATACTTTGAATTACTGATACCAGTTGTCTAGTTAATAGAGAAATATATATATATTTATATATCCATATATATCTCCCATTGTAAAGTTAATAGACTGTGTCCTGGTATAAGAATTATCTCTTCTGAGTTAATCTTTGTGTATCCCCAAATGTTTTATCAAGTTGGGGTCAAGCTGAGTAGATCTAAGAACCAAAGACTGGACTCACCAAGAACTATCACCCCCACAAAACTCTTTCTGGAGAGCTGCTGACCACTGATTTCTGACATTGTAACTGTTTATTGAGTATCACAACTGAATTGTCATTTGGGATCAGGATGTGACTTAGAAAGTGTGGAGAACTGTGCAAGACACTAAAAAACAACAGATGCCTGGAGGATGCAGGTCACATTTACATTTATTTGAATTATTTTTTAGCCTTCTGCTTTCAAAAATAAAAGAATCTTCAGACTAGGTTCTTTCCCTGGTTCACTATTTTCCCACCTCTATTCTATACTCAACACCAGACATATGCATTGTTGCATGCAGGCTTTAGTTGCGGTGAGCAGGGGCTACTCTTCGCTGAGGTGAGCGGGCTTCTCGTTGCAGTGGCTTTTCTTGTTGTGGAGCATGGGCTCTAGGCACACAGGCTTCAGTATCTGTGGCACGTGGGCTCAGTAGCTGTGGCTCATGGGCTGTAGAGCACAGGCTCCGTAGCTGTGGCGCACGGGCTTAGTTGCTCTGTGGCATGTGGGATCTTCCTGGACCAGGGCTCGAACTTGTGTCTCCTGCATTGGCAGGTGGATTCTTAATTACTGTGCCACCAGGGAAGTCCAGACATATATACCCTTAATCATTTATATCTTTACAGAATTAGAAAACATTCTATTTCTAATAATAAATATAATCACTTTTACTTGCATTAAAAACTAAAAACACATTTTATCATAGCTCCTAAATTTCTTACACTCCAAGACTGAAAAAATTTTGTCAGTAAATAATATTGTTTTGGGTTTTTTTTTTGCATTTTAAGTAGTTCAAAGAATATTTTTTAATGATAGCAGATGTTATGAATTTTGTAGTAAATTTTAACATTTCACAAAACTGCATTTCTCAGGATGCTAAAAGCCAAGTATTTATAATCATTTACAACCCTCTTGGGGAAAAGAGGACTTATGCGTAAATATGTAACTGCTCATTCTATACCATATAACAATTACTGTGTTCGTTTTATAGACTATCTCTACAACACACGTGTGTTTCAATGAAAGTGCAAATATCAGTCACACAATTTGATGATTATTCTTTTTGTTTGGTTTACAATTTTATTCCACTATCTGCATGTTTAACTTTTCACAGTCTGCTGGGGAATATGCATTTCACATTTGTAAATACAATTCTGCCTCAATTTCTCAGACTCTGTGTGTGTGTGTGTGTGTGTGTGTGTGTGTGTGTGTGTGTGTGTTTTCAAATCAGAATCTTTTAAATAAGGTAGAAATACGAATCTTCTTAGGAGTATTTAATTTTCTTATAAGATCCTCTTAAATAAAAATTTAAAACTCTTCTTTCTCAGTAGCATTTTTTTCCCATTTTCCTCTTTTCATAACTGAGTCTTATGCCTCCACATCAACATTCTGGCATATCTCTAATTATAAGGAAGACTACAGTTCTTTCTCTGCTTCATATTTAGAAACTATTTTTAGATGCTGGGTTTTACATGCATCTTTCTTTTTCTAAGTGATTCTTTCATCTAAAATCAGAGATAAAATTTCAAGCTAATGCTGCCTAGCTAAAAATACAGGGGAATGCAGTACTCTATATTTACATCACATAAGTAACAGAAAACATTTTACTGGATAGCAAATGACCAGGACCCAAGTTAGAAAATCAGGAGAGAACATGTTTCAGATCCTCTAAAAATATACAGTGTTTGGGTATACTGATCTTTTTCCTTGGAGAATGTAGGTTTTTAAATTCCAAAATAAAATAACTAAATGAAATTCTGAAATTGAAAATCTGTCTTAACAAAGATCAGTTTTACATTTCTGGATTCAGAAATTCATTTCTGAATTCTAGATATTGGCTGCTTCTCTCATTTCCAAATATTTCATGTTATTGAAGGTTCAAATCATTCCCACGCATGACATAGGAGTTCTCCTGGGGGTATGGCAGGCTCAGAAATCAATCAAAGCAAAGACTCTGTGCATGTAGATTAGAAGAAGGGTAAGATGAAAATTATCTGCCTGTATTTAAGAATATTTTAATCCAACTAAATGCCTCTATAATGCAAACGTTAGATTTCCTTTCTAGTTTACAGCTATATTCTAAGCCATTGCTTTATGTCATTTGGTTCAAAGTATAGTTTCAATCAACCTTATACCTGATGGTCAGCCCATTGAAGAAGACCCTTGGCAGAACTGAATGAGATCAAAGAAATGTATGCTGGAAGGACATAGCACAGTGATCAATAGTATAAACAAAGAAATGAAACTGGGGCAAGAGAAATTCTCTACAGTTAGTTCAGTTTAATTTTCTGGATGAAACTTCTGATAACAATTGAGTTCAATTCCATAACTATCAATGAACTTTAAAAAAGTTCCCCCGGTTCAATATACAACCAAAGCTTCAAACCAGAACATAAATAAAATTAACGGTATTCTTCTCTCACTGCATTAGTGTGATTTAAGTAGAATCTGAAATATTCCTTATAGCAGATACCTCTAGTTCATCTACTCAATGTGCAAGCAAAACTGAGTTCTTTTGTCAACCTACAGCAAGTGACACATTTATGGTTGTCATACATTATTCAACTCGTATATCTTTGTTCAAATATTATATCATTCCCTATTACTTAGCATAAAAGAGACGTTGGCTTTATTTTGACTGTAGAGTAGCAAATTAATACAAGCAAGTTCAGTTATTAATTCTCCTGACAGGTGTCTCACTTCCAAAGGAAAGCAGAACACTTTTCAAAACATATATTTCAAACGCGTTTTTTTTTTTTAACATCTTTATTAGGGTGTAAATGCTATTCAATGGTGTATTTGTTAGTTTCTGCTTCATAACAAAGTGAATCAGTTATACATATACATATGTTCCCATATCTCTTCCCTCTTGCGTCTCCCTCCCTCCCACCCTCCCTATCCCACCCCTCTAAGTGGTCACAAACCACCTAGCTGATCTCCCTGTGCCATGCGGCTGCTTCCCACTAGCTATCTATTTTACGTTTGGTAGTGTATATATGTCCATGCCACTCTCTCACTTTGTTCCAGCTTACCCTTCCCCCTCCCCATATCCTCAAGTCCATTCTCTAGTAGGTCTGTGTCTTTATTCCCATCTTGCCCTTAGGTTCTTCATGACCTTTTTTTTTTTTTTTTTTTTAGAGTCCATCTATATGTGTTAGCATACGGTATTTGTTTTTCTCTTTCTGAATTACTTCACTCTGTATGACAGACTCTAGGTCCATCCACCTCACTACAAATAACTCAATTTCGTTTCCTTTTATGGCTGAGTAATATTCCATTGTATATGTGCCACATCTTCTTTATCCATTCATCTGTCAATGGACCCTTAGGTTGGTTCCATGCCCTGGCTATGGTAAATAGAAGTGCAATGAATATTGTGGTACATGACTCTTTTGGAATCATGGTTTTCTCAGGGTATATGCCCAGTAGTGGGATTGATGGGTCGTATGGTAGTTCTATTTTTAGTTCTTTAAGGAACCTCCATAGTGTTCTCCATAGTGGCTGTATCAATTTACATTCCCATCAACGGTGCAGGAGGGTTCCCTTTTCTCCACACCCTCTCCAGCATGTATTGTTTGTAGATTATTTGGTGATGGCCATTCTGACTGCCATGAGGTCACTTCACTGTAGTTTTGAGTTGCATTTCTCTAATGATTAGTTATGTTGAGCATCCTTTCATGTGTTTGTTGGCAATCTGTATATCTTCTCTGGAGAAATGTCTAGGGCTTCTGCCCATTTATGGATTGAGTTGTTTGTTTTTTTGATATTGAGCTGCATGAGCTGCTTGCAAATTTTGCAGATTAATCATCTGTCAGTTGCTTAATTTACAAATATTTTCTCCCGCTCTGAGGGTTGTCTTTTCCTTTTCTTTATGGTTTCCTTTGCTGTGCGAAAGCTTTTAAGTTTCATTAGGTCCCATTTGTTTATTTATGTTTTTATTTCCATTTCTGTAGGAGATGGGTCAAAAAGGATCTTGCTGTGATGTAGGTCACAGAGTGTTCTGCCTATGTTTTCCTCTAAGAGTTTGATAGTGTTGGCCTTACATTAAGGTCTTTAATCCATTTTGAGTTTATTTTTGTGTATGGTGTTAGGAAGTGTTCTAATTTCATACTTTTACATGTAGCTGTGCAGTTTTCCCAGCACCACTTATTGAAGAGACTGCCTTTTCTCCACTGTATAGTCTTACCTCCTTTATCAAAGATAAGGTGACCATATGTGCGTGGGTTTATCTCTGGGGCTTTCTATCCGCTTCCATTGATCTATATTTCCGTTTTGTGCCAGTACCATACTGTCTTGATTACTGTAGCTTTGTAGTACATTCTGAAGTCTGGGAGCCTGATTCCTCCAGCTCTGTTTTTCTTTCTCAAGATTACTTTGGCTATTCGGGGTCTTTTGTGTTTCCATACAAATTGTGAAATTTTTTGTTCTAGTTCTGTGAAAAATGCCATTGGTAGTTTGAGAGAGACTGCACTGAATCTGTAGATTGCTTTGGGTAGTATAGTCATTTTCACAATGTTGATTCTTCTAAACCAAGAACATATTATATCTCTCCATCTATTTCTCTCATTTTTAATTTCTTTCATTAGTGTCTTATAATTTTCTGCATACAGGTATTTTGTCTCGTGAGATAGGTTTACTCCTAGATATTTTATTCTTTTGCTTGCAATGGTAAATGGGAGTGTTTTCTTAATTTCACTTACAGATTTTTCACCATTATTGCATAGGAATGCAAGAGATTTCTGTGCGTTAATTTTGTTTTCTACTACTTTACCAAATTCATTGATTAGTTCTAGTAGTTTTCTGGTAGCATCTTTAGTATTCTCTATGTATAGTATCATGTCATCTGCAAACAGCTTTACTTCTTCTTTTCTGATTTGGATTCCTTTTATTTCTTTTTCTTCTCTGACTGTGGTGGCTAAAACTTCCAAAACTATGTTGAATAATAGTGGTGAGAGTGGGCAACCTTGTCTTGTTCCTGATCTTAGTGGAAATGGTTTCAGTTTTTCACCACTGAGGACAATGTTGGCTGTGGGTTTGTCATATATGGCCTTTATTATGTTGAGGATAGTTCCCTCTATGCCTACTTTCTGGAGGGTTTTTATCATAGATGGGTGTTGAATTTTGTCAAAAGCTTTCTCTGCATCTATTGAGATGATCATATGGTTTTCTCCTTCAATTTGTTAATATGGTGTATCACATTGATTGATTTGCAAATATTGAAGAATCCTTGCATTCCTGGGATAGACCCCACTTGATCATGGTGTATGATCCTTTTGATGTGCTACTGGATTCTGTTTGCTAGTATTTTGTTGAGCATTTTTGCATCTATGTTAATCAATGATATTGGCCTGTAGTTTTTTTCTTTGTGACATTTTTGTCTGGTTTTGGTATCAGGGTGATGATGACCTCATAGAATAAGTTTGGGAGTGTTCCTCCTTCCGCTACATTTTGGAAGAGTTTGAGAAGGATACGTGTTAATTCTCTTTCAATGTTCAACGGAATACAATTGTGAAGCCATCTGGTCCTGAGCTTTTGTTTGTTGGAAGATTTTTAATCACAGTTTCAATTTCAGTGCTTGTGACTGGTCTGTTCATATTTTCTATTTCTTCCTGGTTCAGTCTAGGAAAGTTGTGCATTTCTAAGAATTTGTCCATTTCTTCCAGGTTTTCCATTTTATTGGCATACAGTTGTTTACAGTAATCTCTGATGATCCTTTGTATTTCTGCAGTGTCAGTTGTTACTTCTCCTTTTTCATTTCTAATTCTATTGATTTGAGTCTTCTCCCTTTTTTTCTTGATAAGTCTGGCTAATGGCTTATCAATTTTTTTATCTTCTCAAGGAAACAGATTTTAGTTTTATTGATCTTTGCTATCATTTACTTCATTTCTTTTTTTTTTTTTTTTTTTTTTTTTTTTTTTTTTTTTTTTTTTTTTTTGTGGTACGTGGGCCTCTCACTGTTGTGGCCTCTCCCATTGCGGAGCACAGGCTCCGGACACGCAGGCTCAGCGGCCATGGCTCATGGGCCCAGCCGCTCCACGGCATGTGGGATCTTCCCAGACCAGGGCACGAACCCGTGTCCCCTACATCGGCAGGTGGATTCTCAACCACTGTGCCACCAGGGAAGCCCTCTTGGTATTTTTTTATTTCTTCAGTGATCTCTTGGTTATTAAGTAGTGTATTGTTTTGTCTCCCCATGTTTGTATTTTTTAAATAATTTTTCCTGTAATTCATACCTAGTCTCATAGCGTTGTGGTCAGAAAAGATACTTGATATGATTGCAATTTTCTTAAATTTACGAAGGCTTGAATTGTGACCCAAGATATGACCTATCCTGGAGAATGTTTCAAGAGCACTTGAGAAGAAAGTTTATTCTTTTGTTTTTGGATGGACTGTTCCATAAATATCAATTAAGTCCATCTTGTTTAATGTATCATTTAAAGCTTGTGTTTCCTTATTTATTTTCATTTTGGATGATCTATCCATTGGTGAAAGTGGGGTGTTAAATTGACCTACTATTATTGTGTTGTGGTCGATTTCCTCTTTTATGGATGTTAGCATTTGCTTTATGTATTGAGGTACTCCTATGTTGGGTGCATAAATATTTACAATTGATATATCTTCTTCTTGAAATGACACCTTAATCAATATGTAGTGTCCTTCTTTGTCTCTTGTAATAGTCTTTATTTTAAAGTCTCTTTTTTCTGATATGAGAATTGCTACTCCAGCTTTCTTTTGATTTCCATTTGCATGGAATACCTTTTTCCATCCCCTCACTTTCAGTCTGTATGTGTTCCTAGGTCTGAAGTGGGTCTCTTGTAAACAGCATATATATGGGTCTTGTTTTTGTATCCATTCATCCAGTCTATGTCTTTTGGTTGGAGAATTTAATCCATTTACATTTAAAGTAATTATTGATATGTATGTTCCTGTTACCATTTTCTTAATTGTTTTGGGTTTGTTATTGTAGGTCTTTCCTTCTCTTGTGTTTCCTGCCTAGAGAAGTTCTATTAGCATTTGTTGTAAAGCTTGTTTGTTGTTGCTGGATTCTCTTAGCTTTTGCTTGTCTGTAAATCTTTTTAATTTTTCCATCAAATCTGAATGAGATCCTTGCTGGGTAGAGTAATCTTGGTTGTAGGTTTTTCTCCTTCATCACTTTAAATATGTCCTGCCACTCCCTTCTGGCTTGCAGACTTTCTGGTGAACTATCAGCTGTTAACCTTATGGGGATTCCCTTGTGTGTTATTATTTTTTTCCTTTGCTGCTTTTAATATTTTTTCTTTGTATTTAATTTTGATAGATTGATTAATATGTGTCTTGGCATGTTTCTCATTGGATTTATCCTGTATGGGACTCTCTGTGCTTCCTGGACTTGATTAACTATTTCCTTTCCCATATTAGGGAAGTTTTCAACTATAATCTCTTCAAATATTTTCTCAGTCCCTTTCTTTTGCTCTTCTTCTTCTGAGACCCCTATAATTCGAATGTTTGTGTTTGTGTTTAATTTTGTCCCAGAAATCTCTGACACTGTCCTCAGTTCTTTTTATTCTTTATTCCACTCTGTGGTAGTTATTTCCACTATTTTGTCTTCCAGGTCACTTATCCATTCTTCTGCCTCAGTTATTCTGCTATTGATCCCTTCTAGAGAAGTTTTAATTTCATTTATTGTGTTGTTCATCACTGTTTGCTCTTTAGCTCTTCTAAGTCCTTGTTAAACGTTTCTTGTATTTCCTCCATTCTATTTCCAAGATTTGCATCATATTTACTATCATTATTCTGAATTCTTTTTCAGGTAGACTGCCTATTTCCTCTTCATTTGTTAGTTCTGGTGGGTTTTTGCCTTGTTCCTTTATCTTCTGTGTGTTTCTTTGTCTTCTCATTTTACTTAACTTACTGTGTTTGGGGTCTCCTTTTTGCAGGTTCGTAATTCCCATTGTTTTTGGTGTCTGTCCCCAGTGGCTAAGGTTGGTTCAGTGGGTTGTGTAAGCTTCCTGGTGGAGGGGACTAGTGCCTGTGTTCTGGTGGATGAGGCTGGATCTTGTCTTTCTGGTGGGCATGTCCACGTCTGGAGGTGTGTTTTGGGGTGTCTGTGGCCTTATTTTGATTTTAGGCAGCTTCTCTGCTAATGGGTGGGGTTGTGTTCCCATCTTGCTAGTTGTTTGGCATAGGGTGTCCAGTACTGTAGCTTTCTGGTCACTGAGTGGAGCTGGGTCTTGGTGTTTAGATGGAGATCTATGGGAGATTTTTGCCATTTGATATTACAGGGAGCTGGGAGGTCTCTTGTGGACCAGTGTCCTTAACTTGGCTCTCCCACCTCAGAGGCACAGCCCTGATGCCTGGCTGGACCACCAAGATCCTGTCATCCACATGGCTCAGAATATAAGGGAGAAGAAAAACAAAGAAAGAAAGAAAGAAGACAAAATAAAATAAAGTAAAATAAAATAAAGTTATTAAAATAAATAGTAATTATTTTTAAAAATTTTAAGTAATAAGAAAAAGAAAGAAAGATGAGAGCAACCAAACCAAAAAGCAAAGCCACCAATGATAACAAGTGCTAAAAATTATACAAGGAAAAAAAAAAAAAAAAAGGACAGACAGAACCCTGGGACAAATGGTAAAAGCAAAGCTATACAAACAAAATTACACAAAGAAGCATACACATACACACTCAGAAAAAGGGAAAAAAAAAAAAAAATATATATATATATATATATATCATTGCTCCCAAAGTCCCCTTCCTCAATTTGGGATGATTCGTTGTCTATTCAGGTATGCCACAGATGCAGGGTACATCAAGTTGATTGTGGAGATTTAATCCGCTGCTCCTGAGGTTGCTGGGAGAAATTTCGCTTTCTCTTCTTTGTTTGAACAGCTCCGGGCATTCAGCTTTGGATTTGGACCCGCCTCTGCATGTAGGTCGCCTGAGGGCATCTGTTCTTGACTCAGACAGGACGGGGTTAAAGGAGTCGCTGATTGGGGGGCTCTGGCTCACTCAGTCCGGGGGGAGGAAGGGGTATGGATGCGGGGCGAGCCTATGGTAGCAGATACCAGCGTGACATTGCAGCAGCCTGAGGCGCGCCATGCATTCTCCCAGGGAAGTTGTCCCTGGATAACGGGACCCTGGCAGTGGCGGGCTGCACAGGCTCCCAGGAGGGGAGGTGTTGATAGTGCCCTGTGCTTGCACACAGGCTTCTTGGTGGCTGCAGCAGCAGCCTTAGAGTCTCATGCCCATCTCTGGGGTCCATGCTGATAGCCGCAGCTCACGCCCGTCTCTGGAGCTCCTTTAAGCAGCGTTCTTTATCCCCTCTCCTCGCGCACCAGGAAACAAAGAGGCAAGAAAAGGTCTCTTGCCTCTTCAGCAGCTCCAGACTTTTTCCTGGACTACCTCCCGGCTAGCTGTGGTGCATTAACCCCTTCAGGCTGTCTTCACGCAGCCAACCCCAGTCCTCTCCCTGGCATCTGACCTTCTGAAGCCCGAGCCTCAGCTCCCAGCCCCCGCCTTTCCCGGCAGGTGAGCAAACAAGCCTCTCGGGCTGGTGAGTGCTGGTTGGCACCGATCCTCTGTGTGGGAATCTCTGCCCTTTGCCCTCCACACCCCTGTTGCTGTGCTCTCCTCTGCGGCTCTGAAGCTTCCGCCTCCGCCACCCGCAGTCTCCGTCCGTGAAAGGGCTTCCTAATGTGTGGAAACCTTTCCTCCTTCACAGCTGGCTCCCACTGGTACAGGTCCCGTCCCTATTCTTTTGCCTCTGTTTATTCTTTCTTCTTTTGCCCTACCCACGTATGTGGGGAGTTTCTTGCCTTTGGGGAGGTCTGAGGTCTTATGCCAGCGTTCAGTAGGTGTTATGTAGGAGTTGTTCCATAGGTAGATGTATTTCTCATGTATCTGTGGGGAGCAAGGTGATCTCCACGCCTTACTCTTCCGCCATCTTGAAGCTCCTCTCAAACGCGTTTTATCAGATTCTGAAAGTGCTATCTCCTTACTTTAAGGCAGTTATTTCAATGACCATTTGTCAGCTCTCCTTCTCCTGTTGAAAATCTAGTGACATCCGCTAGACCTACACACTGCTCTGTGTCCTTCTCGCATATGTTTCTCTGACCTCATTCTGTCCTGTCAATGGTCTTCAATGGCTATCCAGCAGGGTAAAGCAATTGAAGAGACAAGTATAAAGTTGATTGAAACATACAAGTGCTCCAAGGAAACCAAAAATCAAGAAGCATTTTCCCCTAGAAAAATGATACTATCAATTTTGTCTCCCACTTATTTTAGGCTTAATGTGATCTAGTAGAAAGGGATAAGTACAACCTAACTAATGGCATTACTTGACATTGAAATGAAAAGGTATAAAATGTCATTTTTCCTATAAAAGAAAAGAAAATCACTAACAAACCAGAGGCATGGTGGCATCATATAGCAAAGACATTTCCAAAACCAGCCTAGTTGGCATTCAAGACATTCTTTCATTCTAAAAAACAGATTTAAAAAAAAAAGTCTCTCTAACGTTTAATGACATTTTCTTTATCTTACAGGAGCTCCTCAAATAAAAACACCAGCAACAAAACACATCTTTGATAATAATCCCTAAGGATATCATTTTTACTCCTCCTGGGAAAAAATATGTTTTCATGACTAATTCCTCTCAGTAGTTAACTCTTCCAACATTCCACAGAATTCTATAAATAAAATGTGTATTTTTTTAACCAACATGTATTTTCTAAACTTGTAGAAGTTTAAAGACTCAAATAGAGGGAAACAATATTGGATGTAGAACTACTTTTTCAAACAGGCAATTCTCTTGCTACCAGATTTCCTCTGGTGGCCTCTCTCCATTCCCAAGACCCCCATATAGTCGCCAGGATCAGAACAACTGCAACAGGTCCAGAACAAAGCTAGTTAGAATTTTTATTGTCAATATGGGCTTGTATTTTACTCACTCATTAAATAAGCTTATTAGAATTTTCATATTCAATATTATTCTATCGCATATTTATTATGTTCCTACTAGCAAAGCCCAAAATACAGATGCAAAGAGCTATTTACATTGAGATAGTCTCCTCTCTTCTCTCCAATTCACCATCTGACCTCAAAAGCACCTACTTCTGACCTAGCCCTCCTGCACCAGCACCTAGCCCAATCTTCAGGATCCCTTTCATATTCCACTAAATAGTATCTCTAACTGAACACTGAGACACTCATTTACTTCACTTGGATTTGTTGTGTTTTTCCTTTATCCAGGATTAAGATTCTTCCCTACAACCTCCTCTTTCTTCCTTCTGTCCAAGCCTAATAATACCCCTACTAAACCTCAGAAAAATCTCACTTAACCCTACTCAAGGCCACCTGACAGATTTCCATAGCAGCTAAAAATCTCTCATGCAATTCTGAGCACAAGCCTGGGAAAAATGGAAGCCATATCCTGTACAATAGGATGTGAGGCTCATGGAGGGCCAGGGACTCTATTAATTGCCTAAGTGTTGAGATTTGAAAACATTCTAGAAAAGTTCCACCAGCCAAGAATATTCCCATCCAATCCTAGAGGCTAGCCAACCAGTTCTTCTTGAGAAGAGGAAACTTTGTATAATGGAGAAAGCCTGACATTGTAGTCAGTTCTGGTTGTGTCTGAATACCAGCTACTTTGGTTCCTAATGTGCGACTGTAGACAAGTTACTAAACTTTTGAGCCTCAATTTCTTTTTCAAAAACTGGAAACTATAATCCCTACCTTGCAAATGTGGTGCAGATGCAGGCAGTTTGTAAAATCTGTAAGGCATATGCAGTACTCAGTATATAGAAGCTCTTATTATTACTATTATTATATTCTAACACCTTAGTGAAAATGAGTTTGCAAATTCCTCTTCTTGCATCCAGGATAGATGTGGGGCAACATAAGATTCCTTGATAAATGGCAGCAGAAGCAAAGTGGGTGACAATGAAGAGAAGGGAAATAAAATAGTTCAAAAAGAATATGTAGAGATACCAAAGACTACAAAGTCTACTATACTGCTCTTACAATCGAAGTAGAAAATTAAAACATTTACTAAGTTCCTAAAACCATGTTCCTAGGAATTGTTCTTATATCACAATATATCAATGCATTCATTGATCAAATATCTTTATAATCATTTAAGGAGCAGGATATCTTCACTTGACAAATGAACAAATCTTGAATCTCAGAAATTTTAATTAACTTTACAAGTTCACGCAACTGCTAAAAGTCCAGGCCTTTTTTACTTTAAAATCCATTTCCTATCTGCTCTGTCATGCTGCCTTCCAGGTAGAGATCGAGTGCTGGCTCTGCCTGAACTTTGGCAATTCATTTATGATGAGTTTTCCTCATCTGTAAAATGCCTATAATCCCTGCTTACCTCGATGGCGTGATAGAAGAATAAAATTAAGTATAGTACATGAAAGAGCAAGTTATTCCC
The DNA here is from genome assembly GCF_026419965.1 of Kogia breviceps. Lineage (NCBI taxonomy): Eukaryota > Metazoa > Chordata > Mammalia > Artiodactyla > Physeteridae > Kogia > Kogia breviceps. The sequence continues at coordinate 98,721,545 of NC_081313.1, read as the reverse complement.
AAAGAAAATATTAATTTAATATCATAACCATAAAAATAAAGTTGCCAGATTTATCATACCCCAGAGTCCCCAGTCTTCTATTTTATAATGTGATCCCATCCCTTGTATCCCATTTTAGTCGCCATCTTCACTCATTCATTTAGAAAATATATTTTGACTATCTATTACATTCCAGGAAATTTCCTCTGTCTGTGTACCTACCTTCAGGAAGTTCAAATCCACTAATGCAGAGAAAAACAGAATCACTAATTACAGCTCAAAATGTTAAGAGACATAAAGAGGCATGAACTAGGCTTTGTGAGAGCACAGTAAAGGTACCATCTCTGCCCGAGGAAAAAGCAGAAGCCTCTCAAAGAGGGAGACATATGTGAACTGTCACTGAAGGAAGATTAAGTATTTGCCACATGGACGAAAAAGGACATTATGAGTTAAAACTAGGAAATCTCTTTTAAAGAACCATTTTGCTCCTGGCAAGAAACTCTGTGATACTTTCCCTTATGATTAGCTGGGGAAAGCGATTACATCTAGAAAGGTCTGACAACGGGAATCCAAGTGTTTTAACTGAAAAATTTTATTTGCCAGAAGTTGTGCATTTAAGTGTAATGAGTGATTACAAGAGCATATCTCTTGAGTTGTGTTAATGAATGCCTGTGTTAGGTTAGTGGTAAAGGAAGAATTTCTGAAATGACCACTCAAAAATGTCTCACTCTAGTCACTGGAACCTGGACACGGGTTGACTTTACGTTAGGAATTATCTGGGTGGGCCCAATGTAATCACATGAGCCTGAAAAGCAGAGAACTTTCTGATAGCAGAAAGGAAGTCAGAGAGACTGGAAGAATGAGAAAGACTCAGTGTGTCATGGCTGATTTGAAGATTTCAAGTGGAAAGAAATGTGAACAGCCTCTGAGAGCAAAGAACAGACAGCAGCTGATAGCCAGAAAGAAAACAGGGCCTCAGACCTACAACCACAAAGTACTGGATTCTATTGTACCAACAACATAAATGAACTTAGAAGCAAACTCTTGCCCCAAGCCTGCAGAAAAGCCCAGCCAGGTCAACACCTTGATTTTGGCCATGTGAGACCCTGAGCAGAGGACATAGTCAGTCCTATCTAGACTCCAAACTTACAGAAACTGTGACATAATAGTGGGTGTTGATTTAAGTCACTAAGTTTGTGGTCATTTTTTTAACTCAGCAATAGAAAACTAATATATTTAACACTTTCAAAATCCTATAAAAAGGAAAAGTTTAATGCTCCAAGTATTTGGAGTGGTTTTTAAAGAGAGTTCTTAATATAAGTAAAAGTGATTGGTCCCTTCTTTATTGGCAAGGAGGGGAGGTGGTAAGGGTGCATATTCTGTCCCAAGTGATAATCAGTAAAGTAATAAGGACACCACACAAGTAGCTGTTTTGCCCTCAGAAAAATGAGGCAAAGTCTTTGATAGACGCTTCAATTTTATTTCTTAATCTCTGAAGTTCAGACAGTAGGGCCTTTCCTCTTCCAGCCAAATGCATGTAATTTAGAATCTGGGAGCTCAAGACCCTCTCATCTAATTCACCCACTCTTTTCCACTTGCTGTACCAAAAATAGAAGGTTAAGGGTATGTTGTAGGTAGAGACTCTTGGTAGTAGTGAATGTAACTGAATATTTTCTTCCTATAGAAATCAGGAAGGTAAAATGCCTAGGCAAGAAGGCATTCAATCACAAGTTTCAACATAGGAGTCACTTGTGCCCAGATTCTCCTTTAGGAAACCTAAAACAAGGGAGAGAATATAAGGTAAAGGAAACAAAATAAGCAAAGCATGGAAAAGATCCAAAAAAGTATATTCTTCATGGAATTATAAGAAATATGAATGGAATATGGGTACAAGGCTTAGAAATGAGACCAGTGAGATGGTCTGAGGCCAGATCATAAAGGGCCTGAAAAGCAAGGGGAAAAAAAAAAGCAAGGGGAGTAGCAGCATCTGATTTTATTTAAATAGAGAATTCTGGCCATAGTATGGCAAAAAAAAAAAAAAAGCAGAGGAACAAGAATGGAAGCAAGATAAACAAGTGTCTAACACAGCCATCTAGATGCCAGATGAAGCTGACTTGGCCGAACGTGTGTGCAGTGGTCAGAAGTGGTCTCATTCAAAGTATATTTTGAAGATAGATCTAAAACTACTTGCCCTGATCAATTCTGTCCTCCCTTACTCTCCAGCACCCGCCTGAATGGCATATTGCAAGGGAAATAAACTGCTGACAGTAATATCAGCCTCAGGAGGCCACTGATGTTTTTTGGTCAAGGGATAATGAGAGGTGGAATTAACATGATGTAATTTCATTCTTTCAAGCTTTCCTCAATCTTTCTTTACTTTCCTAAGTAAATAGCTAATATGTGGTATCACCTGCTTCCCTTCTGTGAGTCCCTTAATGAAGACTGGCCCATATTCTTCATTGGCAATTTGTTTTTCAGTGACAAGGTGACAGTTTTGGTTCATTTAAGAAACAACCAATTTCCAACCATTGAAAAACCATCTGGGAATGCTGTTCTCCTGAGATCAGAAGATTGTTTTCTAACTGGTCTCTTTTATACAAAATGCTTTCCTTCCTTGTACACAGTGCTCATGTAGATCTTGTGGCCAGAGGGACTCTGCAGGTTGACCTCCACAATGCTCACTTTGGATACCTGTGGTGTTAGCGCAACCTAATGAAAGGCTACTGTCAGGCTTTCCAAATGGCCACCGAGTTCGTTAGCTTTTAACGTATTCCACAGGGAAACAGTTAAACACACATAAAAGCAACCGTGCAAAATACAACTTTGAGGATTAACGTCTCTAAGTCATGAGGCACTATTCTTTATGTTGACTTTGTTTAAATGGGATGCCTAATGAATATATTGATAATTTAGGACTATTTTAAGTTCAATATTTACATTTTAGTTTCACATGGAAATGTGTTATCATTTTAAATGTATTAATAATAGATTGATAGCAATGCATGCTAGTGGTTAAGGAGACTGATTTTCTCCTCCTTTATTCAGTTATTTATTTATTCACACATTCATTGAAAAATACTACAACCTGCACTGAATCTGGCCTGGAAAATGAGGTGAACTTGAAGGAAAGGACCCTACTCTTGTGTAGCTTAAAATTTAATGAATTCCACTGAAAATGTTGCAAAAGAGAACTGTGTTTGGAATATTAAGATCTACCTTATGTTAATACCACTGCCCTTCTATCTTAGGCCCTAGAGTTACTTTACCTTTCCGAGCCCTATAAGGGGATGGAGAGTGGAAGTGAGAGAGTTGGAATAGAAATTGCAACTATGAACCTAGTTTGCTTTACAGCTTTGCCTTGGACCTAGTAGAGCCCACGTCAAGCAAAGAGCATGGCAACACCCTTTGGAAATTTGCCAGAAAACTTCATTGCCTTGATTGATCAGATTCCTCCTCTCCCTGGATTCACCTTCTTCACCTGTGAGGTGAACCTTGGCTCCCAACTGACTTCAGATCCAGCAGCCACTATAGGAATATAGGCAAAGATAGGACCCCTATTCTCATCCTCTGTCTCTCTCTCTCCCCCACCCAGGTGTCAGACACACACACACACACACACACACACGCACACACGCACACGCACACACACACACACATGCACACACACACACACTTCTCTGGGGCCACTGGCTACAAAGCTCCATTACTGGGATATACAACTTTAACTGCAGACCTTCAAGTTTTACCAACATAGTCCCAGCCTTTCTGGTCATACTAACAATCCAAGCTCTCATTTTAACTGATACAGGGAGCTTCCAAATTATTCCTCAAATATTCCTCATATACTCCACATCGGTCAAGGGTATATAGGTACACATGTATATAAGCAAATTGAGCCATAAGAACCTGCCTATACACACATGCAAATTAAAGTTTAGTTAAAACATATTAAGCAACAGATATCTTTAGAATATTACCATTAGTTAAAAAAGACTTTTCACTTCAGACTTTTACTAGCTTATGTTTTCATTAAAAAATTAATTATTTTACTTTCCTTTTTTTTTTTGTCCAATAGAAAGATTTCACAAGATTATTTAACAAAAGAATGTAAAATCAGATGATATAAAACCTGGAAACTTCACTAATTTTTTTCATTTTCTTGGTTTTAAAAATATTTACTCTGTATTATTATAGCAACATCTGTTTTTGCAGGATTATAAGGTATCACACTATACAGTATTATACCAATGTTCTGGTAAGCATTCTGGCCCTTAAATGAATTGAATGCCTCTAGCATTATTTCTAGTGATATGTCTTTTACTTCATGAAGAAATCTGTTATTAGCATGTTCCTGGCCTAAAGTTGAACTGATTGTAACACTTTCTTTTGTAGATATTGATAGAACTATATGAACTTAAGGATCCTTAAAAAAATCATATCTAACATTCCAATTCTCCAAATTAGAAATGTAAGCCCATGTAATACAAAGTGATTCCTTGTCTAAAGCCACAGAATTGGTTAAGTGGCAGAGTACAGGTCTGCTACCCCCTGCTTTAATAGAAGAAAACTAGCTGTAATGGATATCTACAACAGCACTCAGGAATAACTGCAACAAACTAATGTAACTAAATAAAATACGTATTTATTAAAAGAAAGAAATAACAATGGAACACAAATTCCCCTTAAGTGGAGCAGGAAGTAGGCAGGGTAGACAAACTCATAAACTATTAATAGGTGTGTAATTGATAAAAATCTCTTTGGAAGGCAACAAATACCAATTTTTTTTCAACTTTCAAATAGCAACTTCACTTCTATGAACTTATCTTAAGGGACCTGCACATGTGTCCAAATTTATGAATAAGAATGTTCTTTGTAGTACTGTTTGAAAGAGAAAAATACTGGAAAAAGTGTATATGTCCACCAATAGGGATAAGGTTGCATAAGTTATGGAACAGCCATAAAATTGAATAGTCTGTAGCTATTTTGAAGTTAAATGTAGATATACTAGCTTACTAGTCATTGGATAGTAAGCTAATAGCCAAAGCAGTTTACTCTTCATTCTGGTCACAGAAATAGGCTCTATTTCCAAATTACCCTGGCAGGCAGATGTGGCCATGTACAGAAGTCAAGGGAAGGTGGACAAACATGGTACATACCTTTCTGGTCCTAGTCTGCAAAAACCTCCCACATTCTACCTCTATGCTCTTTCTCTCTGTCTAATGCAGAGGAACATAGGTACCTTGGAAGCCCAGCATTCAAGTTGCAAAGCTGCTAGAAAAAGGGCCAGGGAGGAAGTTCATTGCTGATCATATGAGCAAGAGATAAGCTTCTAATGAGCTAAGCCACTAAGATTTCAGAACCCACCTGTTGCAGCAGCTAGCATTACCCTAACTACTCATTTAAGATATATGAAAAATATATTAAGGAGGAAATAAAAGTATGGAGCATCACAAGTAGTATTTCACATTTATACCTTACAAAGTATACATAGATAAATTTTCTATATGCATAAATTGCTTACTGAGAGCTTAACTTAGAGGAAAATAGGAATCCACTTTATATTTCTGTCTTCATGGTGACTTTTCTCATCACCTCATAGCTTTTGGATCACTTTTAACTCATGAGAATAGTCTTTTGTTTTAAATTTAATAATGATGACTCATTTTTCAGATATATAATATCTAGTCCTTTCTAAATCCAAAACACAACTAATGCAACACTTCTTCATTCCCCACTTCAGGGGTTGGTTGTGGCTTGGAGTCATGCAGTGAGGATGCTATGATGTGTCTCTTCTTCCACTCCCCTTCCTTGCTCTATTATGTCCTCCTCTTTCTCCATCCCCTCTCACTCTGCTGCTTCTGGGTGTCCCACACTGTCAGAGGTGAGGTTGGAAGCAAGGAGGCTCAAGTCTCTTATATGACTGATGTAATCTGGCCATACCTACTGTCAGGAGAGCAGGCAGCCAAGTATTGGATGTAATTTAGGGTGGATTGTGGCTCTTCCAAGAAAATCTCCATACTACATAATCCCTGATGCCATCCCAGATGAGTTCCTATGAAACATCAGGGATTATTTGCTGCCCCCTACAGATATACCCCAAAGCCTTCCATTACTAGAGTCCTCCCACCACCATCCTTAGCTGACATTTGGGGAGTTTATCCAGACAATTAAAGCCAATTTCCCTTCATTAGTGTCCATTTGGCTTGTGATAAACACACCTCTTCCCATACCACGTGGTAGTAATACAGGTAGGCTCTGCTACTGCCTTCTCTCCTTACTCTGCCTTGAGGATGCTTCAGGCAAGAAGCAGGCTTTTGTGTCTATGTTTGTGAGCTCCCTCTCTGAGGGATATATGGAAATTTGCTCTATCAGCATTCCCACCAAATTAACCTTGGTGCCATGGCTGACCTAGGTCCCAGCTAGAGGAGTGAGATGCTGACCTCTTCTTCTTGCAGACTCCCCCTAGTAACTATGAGAGGTGCTATAGAGATACATTTGGCTTAGGTTGAGAAAAGTTGGGTCACTTTATCTCTCCTGTAATGTAGGGAACAGAGAAAAGACATATCATTCCACACAAGACCTAAATCTCTCTACTCTTGTCATACAGACTTTCTTTATCACCTATCAAAGTCTAGTTTCCTTTATATACCCTGAAGATGGGGGGTTACAATTAATAGTTGCTAGACTAGTAATCTAGTATATAAATTATAGTATATCTCTTCAGAAACTAAATATACTTCATTTCAGTTTATTGAAAAGTCAGAAACCACAGGAAAAACAATTCAACACCCATGTGTGTGTGTGTGTGTGTGTGTGTGTGTGTGTGTGTGTGTGTGTGTGTGTGTGTGTGTGTGTGTAGAACAGCTCTTACAAAATAAAATGCTTTGGGGAGGGAGTTCAGAATCTAGGGTGGAAATGATACTCATTTTTCATTGTAAATTCTTTTATCGTGTTAATTTTTTATTTAGAAAGACAGCTTTTTAAAAATAAACGAAATTAGGATTTCACTGGAACTACTTTTTACTGGGTTATAAGAAATGTCCTTAGCCATTTTATCCAAAGAAATTGAACATTTAGAAAATTATTGCTAGATCCAAGGCTTTATTTGATGGCAGATTTTTTCCACCAAAACTGGGTATGAAACTGTGGTAGGGACTGCTAAGTACCAGAGCAGTCCTCTAAAATTGTGGAAAATATCAAAAAGGCCTTTGGGGTTCTGTCCTCCAGAAAATCTGCCAACTGCATTCTCCACTGCTGCCAAAGTAGTGCATGCAGTTTCTGAAGGTAATTGTTACTGTTTTCATTCCCTTCTACCAATCGTGCCAGGGCATAGAATGATAAAGTGGCACTAACAATTCCCTTATCTGGTGCCAACAAATAACTCACACCTTAAGCTGTCATTAATTTTGAACAACACATATGACTGACTTTTTCAGCTAGAAATACCTTATACTTCACTCAAATTTGGAACATAGTAAAATTTTATTAATAAAATAAGACTTTGCCATCAACTCTACCAGGAGATTCAATTATTTTCTTAGTTTATTTTATTTATATTTACTATACTATTGAAATTTATACTAAAATTTATGAGGAAGTATTTGTATACATATGTGCATATGTATACATATATACATACACACACACCATAATTTAATTTATGCATCTAAAATAGTGAAAGAGCTCCATGATAGAACTTTCAGTTCTTAATAGAATATAATTAATAACCAGCAGGCCCTAGGCAGGCCTCAAAAATAATTACAAAGATTGTAGAGAAAGGCTTAAAAATAACACCAAACACTAAATCCAAAAGTTAATCCATTGCTCTAATCTGGGTGGCCAATGGAGCTGAAAATTAAGAAAGAAAATGTAGAATATACAAACTTAAGAAAGCAGGAAAACACATTTTTTGATAGCTCTTCACACCTGGTAACTCCCCAAAAAATAAAAGTGTAGGAAGGTGAACCCAGGTAGTTGACCACTGTGTCTTAGGAGAGAGAGTCTAAACCAGGCAAGAGCTGGGGGCAGGGCAGAGAGAAGACGCCCAGCCCTACTTCAGACTGATGATTATAATTATTTTGCTATTCCAAAGGGTACATATTTTAGCCAGCAAGCCAGATGTGTTTGGCCCACATAGTGTGTGTTTGTGTATTTGTTGTTTGGCTGGTTTAAATGACATTTAAACATCAAAAGTTCCCATAAAAAATTGGCTTCCCCATAATAAAAGAACTGCAAGACCTTTAACTTTGACCCCACAATTCCACATGTCCATAATAGACTGAAATAGACTAGCTTTGGCACCCCTCAGCCTCCCTGATGTGGAGACTCAACACTTGTGTAAATTCCTCAGCTTTTATCAGCGCCTGAGTTGGAGAACTCTGATGAAAATCTAATGGTTTGAAGCAGTATTTCATAAAACTTCACTATGATGTTACATCTGTTGGGGGTTTCATAATGTAAGCAGGCAAGAATGGCACATACCATTGACTACTGCATTTTATTTGGCTGAAATAATACATGGGAAACAGTAAAGTAAGCAAAAATGTGTTGCTTTGTCAATTTATATTATTAGAAGACATGAAAAAACAGTGCCAAAGATGTAAAAGTATCAGTACTCGAAGAAGTTGTATGCTGTGGGAAATTGATATGCAGCTGAATAAAAATATAGTCATTTCTAACACCTCAGCTTCTAACATTTGCAGATTCAGTCTCCACTGTACTTGGAGAACGTCTTTTGTGAACAACTATCATAAAGATGTACGGGAGAAGATGTGCTCAATAACCGAAATACATTTTTAATAGAAAATAAACAATGCTTATGAAAAAGCTATAAATATAACCAGTGATGAGGTGACTGCTCTGATATACATACATACATTAATTAAAATATATCCACAGTAAGTTTAAAGAAAAGTGTTTACAGACAAAATTCATTACTGCATCAGGCATAACTAAACTATTAAAATGAAAATATGAAATCCAGGAGTGTCCAAAATCTTATGGGAGGACATCAATTGGTTAATTTCATATATATAAACATTAGCCATAAGACTAGTTTTAGAGTTGGATAAATTCTGTGACTCACTCCATTCCCCTCCAGTTTCCTCCACTCAACCTTTCTGCAGATGTTGATAGCAAGGTAGATGAAGAAATATTGGGCCTTAGGCCAAACAAATGACAATATTCAGAGACCTTAGAGACCATATATTTCAATGGCTTTCTCTATAAAGTGAGGAATTCTTACAAAAGTATGTAGCAACTTCCTCTTTGGTCCCATGTCAGGACAATGACAGATCATGTCAGGACAATACTGTCACTAAGTACTTAGGCCGGAGAGCTTGATCAAGAGGAGGATGAGAGTAATAGTTGCCTGAGATCAATTGCTCTCAACTCTGGCTGCCCTTCAGACTCACCAGTGGAGCTTTTAAAACAATATCCCAATAATCAGGACTTATCCCTTTGAGTGGTGCTCAGGTATATGTAATTTGTAGAAAATCCTCAGGTGATTCTAATTTGCATCTGGGCCTGAGAACCACTGGCTTGTACTAATTAGAACTCACCACTGGATGTGGAATTAACTCCCAACTGCATGTACTGAACAGTGTCTGAAAATTAACCTCAATATCCAACAAAATGCACATAAACACAAAGAAAACCTTAACACATTAAAAAAAACAAAACTATAGATCACATTAAATATAAGATTGCCCAATTATGTATGGTTTAGGATAAACTATGTTACATCAGTATCCTAGATAAGTAGTCAAGAAAGAAAACAAAAATGCAATTATATATAGACCCTCAGGAAAATAATGAGTATCAAAGAGAATTACCTATCAAATGAATATAATAAATCTGAACTTGATATTGGTGGATGTGTATTTAAAGTTCTAAACTGATTACTTTGCCAAAAAGGCTGATATTTTCCAACATGACATAGCACTCACATTGTATTCTCCTTTCTTCTCCCCTCTCTCTGGTAGAAGCTCTATAGAATTTTTGTGTTTTACATTTAGGACACTTTCTTTATTCTTCCCATTTTAGAGTAATTAAAGTTCATTACTTCTATTTTTGATAGATTGTCATTTTCTATTCCCATTCTGTGCTATATCTATAGCTATTAGACATTAATTATTGTGGAAGAGAGGAAAGGAGAGAGGGAAGGAAAAGAAATAAAAAGAAGGAGGAGTGAAAAAGAAATCTTCAGTAATTACAGAATCATATGACATTGTCTGTTCTTTACTTTTTTTTAACACTTAGTAATGCTGCCATATTCAAACAGAAAACCAGTTCAAAAATACTTCTCAGAACCTTCAGTTTTTAGACCTTTGTTCTCATTGGATAATGAGTGAAAATAACAAACAAGGGTCAAGAAGAAATGCAATTCAAACCTTTCCCAAGCTGATATTTCCAGCAAACTTGATGACTGTATAAAAATAGTATGTACTACAGAGCAGACATCAAAAGAAAGTCATCAGAGATTAAAAGAAAAGGGCATTCCCAAGACAACAATTCTTAATGTGTATGCACCTAATAACAGAGTATCAAACTCTATGAGGCAAAACTGATAGAACTACAAGGAGAAATAAATGAACCTACTATTATTGTTGAAGACTTCAACAATCCTCTATCAAAAATGGACAGATCCAGCAGGAAGAAAATCAGTAAGGATATAGTTGAACAGAACAACACCATGAATCAACTGGATATACTTTACATCTATAGATTGCTTCATCCAAAACAGCAGCATACACATTTTTTGCAAGCCCCCATGAAACATTCTCCAAGGTAGACCACTTTCTGGGCCATAAAACACACATGAAATTTAAAATTATAAAAATCATAAACAAAATCTGCTCTCAGACCACAATGGAGTTAAACTAGAAATCAATAACAGAAAGATAACTGGATAATTCCATAATGTGGGCAATTAAACAACATACTTTTAAATAACACATGAGTCAAAGAAGAAATCTCAAGAGAAATTTAAAACCATTTTGAACTAAGTGAAACTGAAACACAATGTATTGGTGGGTGACATCAGCATCATGGTAGCATCTCTCATGTTTTCCCCCACCCAACAACAAAAATTCAGCATCAATCCATGGATTGAAGTGCCTTTGAGGGAGATTTGAGTTCCAGTGACATATGCCAAGGAACCTGGAAGTAGTGTAACCCACCCATGTGGCAGGTGATAGACAGACCTCAATCCTGGCTGTGGACAATGAACCAGATTCAGCCCCTCTTGGCTGTGGTCCCAGGAGCCGCTGGAGAACACTAACTTAGACAATCATCCATGAATAAAAGAGCCTTTGTGGGAGTCTAATTTTCTAGAGAAGAGTTTCCGCACACTACTGGAGCAAAATAAATATGACTTTAGACACACTGATATAGATATGAGAAACAACTTGACTTACCTGCATCACCTCTCACCCAAGACAGCATAGCTTAGGGCTAACAGAAATCTTCCTCAGCCTTGACTTCTCCTGTGGGGAAATGGGAGAGCATGTGATTAAGACTCTGACTTCCCCAGCTATACAAGATGCTGCCACAGAGACTCATTCCTCTCTCACCCCACTCATAGTACTAAATCATAAGCTACATGATTGGGGACTGGAAGGAGAAGAAGACAGAACATTTGGGGGACAGTAAAGGAACACAGATCCTACTAATTGTATGATGGACTCCGTCAAGAAGACCATAAATGGAGTACTGGGAACATCTCACTCATGGGCCCCCTCAATTGATCCAGGAGCACCCTCAGCACTCCATGTGCCTTACCCACATACACCTGCACACTTTTGCCAGCTTCTTGTGCATGTTTCTGATGGCAGCAGTAAGAGCAGTCTTTGGAAAATGGCTAGAGAGTGAGCAAAGTCAGACAAATCTGTGAGAGATGAGAGAGACCACGAAGTTGGGCTCTAGCACCATGTTTGAGAAAACAGAAGAGAGGCTGTCAGCACTTAGCCATGGGCATTGCAGTGTTCATAGATAGCATACAAGCTTAAGAACCCTCCACAAGATGAAGCAAAAAGCGTGGAGCAGGTGTACCCACAGAAGGTCTGAAATATCCTCAGAACATCTACCAAAATTGACAGAAGGCATCTCTCTCCCAGAGGCAGATAGTGAAAACTGGAGGAAGTGAATGTTACTTCAAATGCAAAGACATCCACACAAAACTTCAAGGAACATGAAAAATTAAGGTAACATGACACAACTAAAGAACCGCCATATCTTCCAGTAACCTAATCCAAAGACATGGACATCTACAACTACCAGATAAAGAACAGAAGATTGCTGTTTTAAGGAACTCAATGAGCTACAGGAAAACACAGAAAGACAATTCCATGAGCTCATAAAAATAATAAACTGAAAAATGAAAAATTTAACAAAGAGATAGAAACCACAAAAATGAACCAAACAGAAATCTGGAGCTGAAGCAAACAATGAATGGAATGAAAATGTAATAGAGAGCATCAACAGAATTCTTAAGTATGAGAATCAACGAGATTGAAGACAGAAACTTTGAAACTGTCCATTCAGAGGGGAACAAAGGAAAAATAAGGAAAAACAATGGAGAAAATAGATGTTAAGGCAAAAACAATAACTAGACACAAATGATGTCATTATATAATGATAAAGAGGTCAAATCAGTAAGAAGATATATCACAAATATATAAGTACCCAATATGAGAGAAAAAATATTTATTAAGCAAATACAGATCTGAAGATATAAAGAGATAGTACAATAAGAGTAGGAGACTTCAATAACCTACATTCAACTCTGCAAAAATCACACAGTCAACGAAACAACGAGGAAACATTAGATTTAACCTTACTTTAGACTGAATGGGCTTTATAGATATGTACACAATATTCCATCCAACAACAGCAGAATATAGTTCCCCACTGCCCAAAGTTTTGCTTTTCATGGTTTCAGTTACCCACAATTAATCACTGTCCAAAATTACTAAATGGAAAATTCCAGAAATGAACAATTTATAAGTTTTAAATTATGTGTTATTTTTAATACCATAATGAAATCTCCCACCTTCCTGCTCTGTCCCACCTAGGATGTGAATCATCCCTTTGTCCAGTGTATCCTACCCAATTAGTCTCTTAGTAGCCATCTTGGTTACCAGATTGACTGTTGCAGTATCATAGTGCTTGTGTTCAAGTAACTCTTTTTTTACTTAGTAATAACCCTAAAGTATAAGAATAGTACTGCTGGCAATTTGGATATGCTGAAAAGATGCTGTAAAATGCTTCCTTTATGTGAAAAGGTGAAAGTTCTCAAGTTAATAAGGAAGGAAAAAAATCATACACTGAAGTTGCTAAGATACACAGTAAGAACAAATCTATCAGTGAAATTGTGAAAAAGGAAAAATAAATTCATGATAATTTTGCTGCTGCACCTCAAACTGCAAAAGTTACAGCCACAGTATGTGATAAGGTCTTAGTTAAGATGGAAAAAGCATTAAATTTGTATAAGATATTTTGAGAAAGAGAGACTACATTCACATAATTTTTACTGCAGTTTATAATTGTTCTATTTTATTATTAGTTTTTGTTGTGAATCTCTTACAGCACCTAACTTATAAATTAAACTTTATCATGTTCATGTATGTATGTATGGAAAAAACATAGTATATATAGGATTCAGTACTATATACAGTCGCAGGCACCCACAGAGGGTCATGGAACATAGCCACCATGGATGGGGGAGACTATTATATACATTCTTCTGAAGGGCACATGAAACACTCTCCATCATATGGTAGGGCACAAAGCAATTCTGAGCAAATTAAAGAATATTGAAATCATACCAAGTATCTTTTCCAACCACACTGGTATAAAACTAGAAATCAGTAACAGGAGAAATGTTGGAAAATTAACAAATATGTGCAATTTTTAAAAAACTATCCTGTACAACCAATGGGTCAAAGAAAGAACTGCAAAAGAAAAAAAATATTTTGAAGCAAATGAAAATGGAAACACACACATCCATACCTATGGGATGCTGCAAAAGCAATTCTAAGATGAAAGTTTATACTAATAAACACCTACATTAAGAAAAAAGAAATATCTCAAACAACCTAACCAACCTAATTTTTCACCTCCAAGAACTAAAAAAAAAGAATTAAGTCAAAAGTTAGTAGAAGAAAGGATATAACAATGATCAGAGCAGAAACAAATGATATAGATCTGAAAACCAATAGAAAATATCACAGAAACTAAGAGATGATTCTTTGAAAAGATAAAGGCAATTGACAAGTCTTTAGCTAGACTGACTAACAGAAAGAGAAGAGTAAAATAAATAAAATCGGAAATAGAAGAGGAGACATTAGAACTGATACCAGAGAAATACAAAGAACCATGAGAGACTACTAAGGACAAGTGTAAGCCAAAATAAAATTATATAACCCAGAAGAAATGGATAAATTTCTATAACCATACAAACTACCAAGAAAGACTCACATAAAAATAGAAAATTTGAACACATAAATAACAGGAAGATTGAATCAGTAGTCAAAAATTTCCCAACAAAGAAAAATCAAGGACCAGATGGTTTCACTGGTGAATTATACAAAACATTTTAAAAAGAATTAATGCCAATCCTTCTTCAACTTTTCCAAAAAATGTAAGGGGAGGGAACCCTCCCAAACTCATTTTACAAAGCCAGCATTACCCTGATATCAAAGCAAAATAAAGGCATTACAAGAAAGGAAAACTAAAGACCAGTATTCCTGAAAAATATCGATGCACAACTTGTTAAGAAAATATTAGCAAACAGAATTAAACACACTAAAATGATCATTCACCATGATCAAGTGGGATTTATCCCTAGAATACAGGATGAGCCAACATACACAAGTTAAAAAATGTTATACACTACATTAATAGAATAAAGGGTAAAAATGATCTGATCATCTAAATTGGTACAGAAAAAGCATTTGACAAAATACAACATCCTTTCATAATAAAAATGCTCAACCATTTGGGAATAGAAGAAATATACCTCCAAATAATAAAGTCTACATATGACAGATCCACAGCTATCATCATACTCAATAATGAAAGGTTGAGAGCTTTTTCTCTAAGATCAGGAAAAACACAGGTTTCTCATTCTTACTCAACACAGTACTGTCCTAGCCAGAGCAATCAGACAAGAAAAAGAAAGAAAATGAATACAAATCAGAAGGAAAGAAAGAAGTAAAATTGTCATTGTTTCCAAATGATACGACCTTATGTAGAAAACCCTAAGAGTCCATGAAAAATGTTAGAACAATCAACAAATTCAGTAAATTTGTAGGATACAAAATCAACACAGAAATCAGTTATACTTCTATACACTAATAACAAAATATCTGAAACAGAAATTAAGCAAATAATCCCCTTATAATAGCATCAAAAACAGTAAAATAGATAGGAATAAATTTAACCAAGGAGGTGAAGGATTAGTACACTTGAAACTATAAGACCTTGATGAAACATATTGAAGAGGAGCACAAACAAAAGAAAAGATATCCAGTGTTCATGAATTAAAAGAATACTGGAAAAATTTCTACTCTAGCCAAATCAATCTACAGATTCAACACAACTCTTTTCAAAATTCTAATGGTATCTACCAAAGAAATAAAACAAATATTTCTGAAATTTGTATGGAACCACAAAAGAATCCAAATAGTCAAAACAATACTGAGAAAAAAAGAGCAAACCTGAAGGCATCACATTTTCTGACTTCAAACTATACTACAAAGCTATAGTAATCAAAAGAGTATGGCACTGGCATAAAAATAGCATAGAGATCAATGGAACAGAATCAAGAGCCCAGGAATAAATCTCCATGTGTGCAATCAACAAATATTTGACAAGGGAGCCAAGATTACTCAACAGAGAGAGCATAGTACCTTTATAAATGGTGCTGGGAAGACTGGGTAATCACGTGCAGAGGAATATAACTGGACCCCTATCTTACACCACTCACCAAAATTAACACAGAACATATTAAAGCTTTAAACATAAGGTATGAAGCAATAAAACTCCTAGACAATAAAACTCCAAAAACAAAAAACAAAAAACCCACCTATATATTGGGGACAATCTTGACATTGGTCTGGGCCACAATTTTTTGGATATGACACCAAAAGTGAAAGCAACTAAAGTAAAAATTAATACATTAAACTAAAAAACACAAAGAAAGAAATAATCAACAAAATGAAAAGGCACCCTAGGGATGGGAGCAAATATTTGCAAATCATATATCTAGTAAGGGGTTAATATCCAAAATATATAAGGAATTTATATAACTCAATATCAAAAAACAAGCAATCAATCAATCTGATTAAAAAACAGGCAGAGGACATTTTTCCAAAGAAGACAAACAAAGGGCCAACCGGTACATGAAAAGGTGCTTAACATCACTAATAATCAGGGTAATACAAATCAAAATCACAATGAGATATCACCTCACACCTGTTAGAATAATTATTATCAAAAAGTCATGATGTAACCAATGTTGGTGGAGAAAATAGATTTTTTTGCAATATTTTTGGGAAAGTAAATTGGTACAGCCACTATGGAAAACAGTATGGAGGTTCCTCAAAAAATTAAAAACACATCCAGCAATCTCACTTCTGGGTATATATCCAAAGGAAATGAAAACAGAATGTAGAAGAGATATCTGCACTCCTTTATTAGTTGCAGAAGTATTCACAATAGCCAAGACATGGAAACAACCCAAGTGTCCAAAACAGATAAATGGATAAAAATAGATGTGGGTTGTGTGTGTGTGCATATAGTATAAATAATATAAAAATACTACTCAGCCATGAGAAAGAAGAACATCCTGTCATTTGCAACAACATGGATGGACCTTAAGGAATTATGCTAAGTGAAATAAGCTAGGCAGAAAAATACAAATACTGTATAATATCACTTAAACATGAAATCTAAAAAATTTGCTCTCATAGAAAGAGTAAAATGGGGTTTTCCAGAGGCTGGTGGGTGGGGGAAATGGGGAGATGTTGATCAAAGGGTACAAACTTCCAGTTTTAAGACAAATTAGTTCTGGGGAGCTAATGTACAACATGGTGGGATTATAGTTAATAATACTGTAGTGCATAGTTGATAGTTGCTAAGTTGCTTAAATGTTCACCACAAAAAGAAGAGGTAATATGTGACATCATGGAGGTGTTAGCTAACCCTATGGCAGTACTTATTTTACAATATATAAGTGTATCAAATCAACATGTTGTATACCCTGAAATTATGCAATGTTATATGTCAATTATATCTCAAAGCAGAGGAAAAAGAAAACACAACTTATCAAGATTTATGAGATATAGAGAAAGCAGTGCTGAGAGGGAAATTTATGGCATTGAATGCATGTATTAGAAAAGAAGAAAGATCTAAAATCAGTGATCTAAGTTTCCAAAGTTTCCACCTTAAGAACTGAATAAAAGAAGAGCAAGGTAGACCCAAAGTTAGCTAAACAAAAGAAATAATAATTAGAAACAAATAAAACTGAAAGCAAGAAATCAATAAATAAAATCAATGAAACCCAATAGCTGGTTCTTTGTCAAGATCAATGAAATTGATAAACCTCCAGCCAGGCTAAGAAGAGAGGGGACACAAATTACTAATAAAGTAAAAGAAGGAGGATCATACTGATGACACGGACATTCAAAGAATAATAAAGATATACTATTAATAACTCTATGCCCACAAATTTAATAAACTAGAAAATGGACCAATTATTGATAGATATGATCTGTCAAAACTTAAAAAAGGAGAAATAGATGATCTGAATAGGACTATGTTTATTAAAGGAATTCAATCAATAATTAATGTTCTTCCAAAACAAAAAGCATCAGGCCTAGGTGGGTTCACTGGTCATTTCTACCAAACATTTAAGAAAGAAATTATACCAATTCTCTATCATCTCTCAGAGAATAGCAGAGAGAATACTTACTAATTTGTTCTATGAGGTCAGCTTTACCCTAATACCAAAACCAAAGACACACAAACAAGTAAGACTACAGACCGATATCTCTCATGATCATAGATATAAAAATCCTTGGGCTTCCCTGGTGGCGCAGTGGTTGAGAGTCCGCCTGCCAATGCAGGGGACACAGGCTCGTGCCCCAGTCCGGGAGGATCCCACATGCCGCAGAGTGGCTGGGCCCGTGGGCCATGGCCGCTGAGCCTGTGCGTCTGGAGCCTGTGCTCCGCAACGGGAGAGGCCACAACAGTGAGAGGCCCGCGTACCGCAAAAAAAAAAAAAAAAAAAAAAAAAAAAAAAAAAAAAAAAAAAAAGAAAATCCTCAATTAAATACTAATAAGTCAAATCAAAACAAGTATAAAAAAATTATACAGCACAACCAAGTGAGATTTATCCCAGTTATGCAAAGCAGGTTCAACATTCAAAAATCAATTAATGTAATCCATCACATAAACAGAAAAATTACATGATATCAATAGATGCAGAAAAAATATGGGACAAAAACTAGCACGCTTTCATGATAAAACCTCTCAGTAAACTAGGAATCAAGTCCTCAACTTGACAAAGACTGTCTACAAAAACCCTATAGCTAACACCATACTTACTGGTGAGAAACTCAATTTTCCTATGAAGATCAGGCACAAGGCACAGATGTTCCCTCTCATCACTCCTTTCCAGTATCATACTGGAAGTCGTTACTAATGCAACAAGCAAGAAAAGGAAATGAGATATACAGATTGGAGAGAAAGATATAAAAGTATCTTTATTTGCAGATGACAAGATTGTTTATGTAGAAAATATGAAAGAATCAACAAAACAACTCCTGAAACTAATAAGTGATTATAGCAGGTTGCAGGATACATGGTTAATATATAAAAGTTAGTTGATTTTCTATATAACAATGAACAAGTAGATTTTGAATTTAAAAACGCAATTCCACTTACATTAGCACCCCCAAAAGTGAAAGACTTAGGTATAAATCTAACAAAACATGTACAAGATCTAAATGAAGAAAACTAAAAAATTCTGATCAACAGCAACAAAGAATTAAATAAATGGAGATATATTCCATGTTAATGGATAGTAAAACTGTACTGTCAAGATGTCCGTTCTTCCCAACTTGACCTATAAATTCAATCTAATCTCAATAAAAGTCCCAATTATTTTATGGCTTTCAATAAAATGATTCTAAAGTTTATATGGAGAGGTGAATGACTCAGGATAGACAACACGATATTAAGAACAAAGTTGGAAGGCTGACACTATTCTACTTCAAGACTTACTATAAAGCTACAACAATTGAGACAATGTGTTTAATGAAAGAATAAGCAAATAGATCACTGAAATAGAACAAGGAGTCCATAAATAGGCCCCATGTATATAGTCAATTTATCTATGACAGGAGAAAGGCAATACAATGGAGCAAAGATAGTCTCTTCACCAAATACTGCTAAAAAAAACTGGGAATCCACATGCAAAAACTTGAATGTAGACACTACCTTACACCTTTCACAAAAATTAACTCAAAATGGATCACAGACTTAAATGTAAAATCCCAAACTATAAAACTCCTAGAAGATAACATAGGAGAAAACTTAGATGACCTTCGGCATGATGATGCCTCTTTAAATACAACACCAAAGATATTATCCTTGAAATAAATAATTGGTAAGCTGGACTTCATTAAGATTAAATGTTTCTGCTTTATGAAAGACAATTTTAAGAGACTGAGAAGGTACAGAAGAAGAAAAATATTTGCAGAAGGCACATGTGATAAAGAACTGTTATCAAAAAATACAAAGAATTCTTAAAACTCAACAATAGGAAAACAAACAACCCATTTAAAAACTGGGCAAAATACCTTAACAGAGACCTCATCAAAGAATATATACAGATGGCAAATAAGCATAGGGAAAGATGTTTCACATCATACATCATCAGGCAAATGCAAATTAAAAAAATAATAGGATACCTCCACACACCCATTAGAATAGTCAAATCTAGGACACTGACAACACCAGATGCTGATGAAGCTGTGGAACAATAGGATTTCTCATCCATTGCTGGTGGGAATGCAAAATGGGCCAGCCACTTTGGAAGGCAAGTTGACATTTCTTATAAAGCTAGACATACTCTTATTATATGATCCAGCAAACATACCCCTTGGCATTTATCCAAAGGAATTGAAATTTTCTATCCACACCAAAACCTGCATATAATGTTAACAGCAGCTTTATTCACAATAGACAGAACTTGGAAGCAACCAAGGTGTCCTTCACTAGGTGAATGGATAAATAAACCACAGTACATTCAGACAATGGAGTACCACTCAGTGCAAAAAGAAATGAGCAGTCAGGTCATGAAAGGATGTGGAGAAATCATAAATGCATATTACTAAGTGAAAGAAGCCAGTCTGAAAAGGCTATCTTCTGTAGGATTCAAAATATATGACATTCTGGAAAAGGCAAAACTATGGATACAATAAAAAAAAATGAGGGGTTACCGGGGAGCAGGGTGGTAGATAGATTAATTGGCAGAGCACAGTTTCACTGCCCTAAAGAGGATCTGAAATTGCTCTGTGTAATACCATAATAATGGATATATGTCATTAAACATTTGTCCCAAGCCCATAGAACATACAATACCAAGAGGAAACCCTAAAGTAAACTCTTAACTTTGGATGATTATAATGTGATAATGTAGATTCACCCTTAGTAAGATCAGGTAAATGATATTGATAATGGGGGTGACTACATATGTGTGGGGTAAGAGGGTATATGGGAAATCTGTACCTTCCTCTCAGTTTTGTTGCAAACTTAAAACTACTCTAAAAAATTGTCTGTAAAACAGTATGCACTTATTTGATTTAGATAAGCCTCAAGCTCTGTCCAACTTTTACTATAATTTGAGCACTTCCTTTGCCAATTAATTTTTTCAGTAATTTTATCTGTTCAAAGATTATTCTCTGGTATAAAACAAAAAGCAGATTTAACCAATGTCAAATTATTTAGTAAGCAGAGTATTTTGTATTCAGCTTTTAACTACCTTTATCTAACATATTTATTATCGAACAAATTCATCAAGTTCCTTTGACAAGTATGTATCAAATGCTTGAATTTATTAATGGATGGAGTTTAGAAAGTTGAAATGGGATTGAGGAGGTGATTTAATCACTTTGGGTCTGCATTTTCTCATTTATAAGGCAGTGGCTAGGACAAGGCATTGTCTAAGGTCATATTTACACCTAATATTCTGTTAGGAATCTGTCTAATTTTGACAATGCTCAGTTATTAAGATGAAATCAACCAAGATCTGACCATTCTAGTCTTCTAGTTCAGACCTTTGTCTGAAAGATAGAATATCATTTAAATGATTTAAAATATACCACACATGGAAAGAATATTACATTGCCTTGAAGGTAACCAGCCTAGGAATGATGGAACAAAATCTGCTGGAACCATATTTAATAAAAATCTAACTCTATAAATGCAATGGGATAACGTGAGAAAATGAAATGCTATCAGGTAAACAGTGCATAAAACTTTCAAGTAAACTGATGATTTTGAGAATAAGCAAAAGACAAAATGCTTTTACACTTCTGATTATTTCAAGTTAGAGGTAAATTTAGGTATGAAGTTACTCTAAACAAGTCCTGGTCCCTGAAAATTTAGCACTCCTATCTTCATGTAGTAAATTCCTGTGTGCTCACTATATTATAGTTGATTTATATTTCTTTTCTAAAAATCCTAACAGCAAAATTGTATACCTTCATTACAATGTAATATCATCCATTAAGTTGCATATCAAATGAATATTTTAACAATGATTTAAATTTTCCTATACCAAGAAATGTATATTAATCTGCTAACAGATTATAATCCATTTTAAGAAATTTTGATTCTACCTATATATCATAGTAGATATGCATGCAATTGTATTGCATATTGGGGTGTTTTTTATTACATGTGATAAACTTTACAGATTTACAGGAAAATTAAATATTTTCATATTTAACAGAATTTTCTTGGTTCAAACTACTTTGTTTATTGAATAAAATTATCTTGATCACAAACAGTGGGCTCAGACATTTCACATAATCTTGTAAAATTCATAAATAAAATATGAGAGGCCAAACGTAGTATCAAATGCTTTAGAAGCTTATGAAAATGAACAATACCTAATACATAATTTTACACTGCAGTTTCCAGCAGAATATATTTTATTACATTTTAGACCGTATGCCAATACAGATGCAGGAATCCGTTGTGAGAATTTTCTGGATAATGATTTATGTTTAGCCGTCAGAATTTTCTAATTATAACAGAAGTAAGATTCAGTGTAACAATTATTAAATTTAAATTGTTGATAAAGGCTCTAGAAAGCTTTGAAAAATGATCCCTGCCTGGTACTACTCATCATATTCTGATTTAATTGGTCTGAAATGCACCTTGTAATCAGTATATTTCAAAACCTCCTCTGTATAACTATGGCTATGTAACGGCTTGAGTGCTATGATGAATAAAAGAATAAGAGATACTGTGGTTTACAGAAAAATCCAGCAAACACTGGACCTCCTTATAGACATGTCTGAAACAAACAAATGCTCAACAGGAGTCACACATCCTTTAAATGCACTCTAATAACATAATTAAACACTGACTTTAATCTTTAGGTAAATTTTGTAAATTCTTTTAACTTTATTTTTTAAGATTTATCTAGTTGTTCATAAGAATTTAAGCCAAAGTTACTAAATTATTATTTCTTAACAAAGAAATTTGGAAGAATGAATAAAAACTAGCTTTGTTATTATCCTTCATTAAAAGGTTGCTTTGTATCAATTCTAAGCAAAGATAAGAAAACCTGGTTATTGCTACATTCAGCCTAATTCCTTTGACAAAATATCCAGAAAGAGAAGCTCACATTCCATTTGTCCCAGATGGTCTTCTGGGTTGCTTAAAAATACCCTTATTATTCTTGGGCCTGGTATAAGACCTGTTCATTTTTCTCAGATTACTCTGAGATTAATTTTGGCATTCTGAAGACCTACTCATTGAAATCTATAAATAAAATAGCATTACTAAGAAGTGTACAATCATCTTAATTTGAATAATATTAGTTCAAAATATATAACTTGAAGATGTAATTCAGTTCTATAGAATGTGAAATTTCACCAGCTTTCACAATTTTTTCCAACATCTTATGTCTGAAAAATTTCAAGACTACTGTTTTATTAACCTTAAATATTCTTAGAAAATTGAATATTCTGATATTTTTTGTGCTTTTGTCTTGATTAAAATATTCTCAGGCAAATTTGTACCCCTTAGGAAATCCCAGGCATATATAATCTTCTTCAGCGGAAAGACAGAAGCAGTGACAACACTCAGTTGTTTGTAAAAAAGAAGAAAAGGAATAAGGAAGGAAGGAAGGAAGGAAAGGGAAGGTGGAGAGAAAAGAATATCAATAACAATATAATAATTTAGTCCCCTCATGATATAGCCAAAAAGTATACAAATGGATGACAAGTGTCTGAATTGACTAGCAGAAAGGTGAATGCCCAAAGAACTTGGCAAACAGAATTTTTGGCCATAGACAGGCTGTATAACCCTGAGTGTCCTATAATCTTAAGAAGGCCTGGTACTCCATGACTTGGGTGGGACATCAGAACAGTGTGTCTGAATCCAATGCCGTGTAAACATATGCAGGAAACCCACAAAACTGCTTTTCCACGCCTTGTGGGGAAACTAACTTTCTTTGTAATCAAAAGGTTTGTAGGTTCTGTGATGCGTTAACAAGACAAAAGAATATATGTTTACTAAGATGTACATGAAAAATGGAACAATGCACCCCCTTATTTTCTATAAGTCATCCAATCTTCCTCAAGTGTGGGTAGAACTGAAGTTTGTTTGAACCAAAGTTATTGCAGTTCTCTCCAATTAAAACCATTTCTTTCGAGCTCTTTTGAATAAAGTCTAAATGGTTCAGACTGTCATTTCCTCCTTTGTCCTCTACAGAAAGGAGGCTATGGGGAACTTAGATAGCCTTGTGATGCCAGGAAAGGGAGCCCCATTTTCTGCTCCGAGCAATTGTCTAATAACGATTATAAATAATAAATGATCGCAAATCTTAAACATTTTTTATAGCACCAGCATAGAGAACATTCACTGTAGGTTAAAGGGATTATAACTCGGGGGCATTTCTATTACTTCCTACGTAAAGACACATAAAAATGTCACCTGTGCACTCAAACAAGGCACCACAGTTGTTGCATGCCATTGACCTAATGGCGCTTTGATTTGTTCTACCACAAATTTAGCAGTAGTAGCAGCAATCATCATCACCCTGAAAATGTTTTTATTTCTGCCACGTGGGGATGGGTGTCTAAAGTAAAATTTTCATTTGTATACCGAGAGTAAATCCCACAATCTCAGAGCTGTCATTGTGAAAAATAAGGTACAGTTCCTCAGAACTGACTTTTTAAGCTTCATGAAAAGAAGCGTTCCTGTATCAAGTCACATGGTTATGAGCAAAAGATGTGCAATGCTGGTTCTAATAAATCAGAAAGTCATCACAGCCAGAAAAAGCTTTATCTCAAACTGTTTCAAAAGCATATGAAAGATAAGATAAATTTTTGACAAGCTGACAACTTATTATGTTGTTACAGAGAATTTCTAAATTCTACAACCTCAAAATGACAATCTCGTTGGAAGTTTCTTAAAGAAATATCTTAGCAAAAATGAACTGGCACAGACGAAGAACAGAAATGACATTTAATCGGTCATGTCAACATGCCCCTTGGGTCAGACTAAAATGTAAAGCTAAAAATAATGCTTTTAAAACATGTTTTACTCACAGGTTTGTCGCCTCAAGGGATTGTCTTAAGGAAAGGAGGGCTGGTGATACACTTATATTTATTTGAGACTGTAAGGATTTTCAGTGACTGGTGGAACAATACCAGCCAAAAAACTGGTATTAGTCCAAGCTCTCCCACCTAGAGACCAAGATTTTTACATGGCAAATATAGCAACTTCTAAAAGGAAATGACAATTTTATTAATATTTTAGTGTCAATTTCAAAGACTTTTCAGAAATGACGTTGAAATCAGAGTGTCTCAAAATTCATTTCAACTTTTAAAAAGTATTGGGTTGGCCAAAAATTTCGTTCAGGTTTTTCTATAAACCCAAATGAACTTTTTGGCTAACCCAATATCATGTACATGAAATGTGTTTAATATTGAACTTCATATATAATCTTAACATGAAATTAAAAAATAAACAATCCATTTTTAGTTTCTGTATTTGTAAAAATAATATGAGTTCCATGTTTGCAGCAGCTATACTAAATAACAAAAATGTGTTCTTTCACAGTGAAGAATAGCAGTGTATTGTCAGTTGTGTCTCCGTGGCTTTTACTAAAGAAAGTTATAAATTTAGCTTTGTACTGGGTCTGCTTACTATACCATGCACATTGTTTAGGAAGATGATTTGTGTTTTATAACTCTAAATTGTATCTTTTTAAATGTTTTTCTCTCTAATTAGGTATTTTATGTTTTGGTTTTTTTGGTCTTTTTCTTTCTCAACCCCTCTGTTTATGTCTTTTTCTTTGCAGTAGAGATATACATTTGTATCTACATACACACACATACGCAAACACTTCTGATTTCTAAAACATGGTCTATCTAGGGAAGTCATAGATCATATATAGAATTTGAAATTAAGATCCCATCTCACTTTCTCTATCCTAGTTCTTTGTGTACATTCTTCTAAAATGCTTTGGAAAACTTCAACCTTTGTCATATCTGGAAATTCCTATCACGTTAACTCTTCCAAGGAAAGTGTGGAGACAACTATAAATAAAGAACTTGGCCATGTAAATAGACGTGCACTGACTATATTTTATCATTTTAAAGAATGTTTTCTTTTCTTCCTAAATTTTTTAGTTCTCAATTATATTTGATTTAAAAATGGAAACATTATTGATGAATCTCAAATCCCCTATCCAAGAAAGAAGAAAGCACAGCTATTAGCCTATTGTGTATTTTTATAAATCTTATTATAATTGTTTTCTACATGTACTTAAATATTTTTAGGAATATAGGGTATTATTTTACATTTCTAAATCATAATTACATTTTACACATTATTTTTCATATTGCTTTTCTCACTTCTCAATGTATTTTTAAAGATTATTACATGTTAGTACAAACAGATTTATCTCATCTTTTAACCTAATGCATTATCTTCCAGAATATGGAGCAACCATACTTTATTTAACCATCCCATCACTGAAGAACATCTTTGTAGATTTCAAATTTCTGTTTGGAAATATTTATTTCCAACTTTGAGTGGAATAGCTAGTGGCCATTTTCTGCTCCACACAGAACAACTACAAAAGTCTGATGAGATACAGAATTCATATTTTAAAGACAGCAGAGAGCTGAGGGAGCAATGAAAACCACAAAGCTAAGATTCTTTCTACACAGGGGAAAGAAAAATTTTAAAACTCAAACAAAGCTGATTTTTACTGTAATGATATTTACCATTTTGAGCATGAACAAGAAGCTAAGATTCCAGTACCAAAATCCCAGGAAAAGGCTGCTGCTAGGAGAGAGAGAAACTAGCAATCTTTCAGCATTCCAGATGGTTGGCAGAGACTTGGAGGATCTCTAAGACATGGCCAGCTTTCCCCTCAAGGCAATTACTGATTACAGAGATTCACAGGACACAAAGGCAGAAACGTAAGCATATAAAACCTCTGAAAGCAGAGTTTTTTTGAAGTCTCCTGAAACAAAATTTAGAATTAAGGACAATCCAGAGTGTAGCACCCCACAAAATACATTTGGCCCTGAGTAGAAACCAAGAAAGACCAAAGGTAAACCAGAAGTAGATGACTCTTTGCAGGCTGAAACTCAGCTTTGAGCCAGTACGGTTCCTTATTTGACTTGGAAAAAATTAATAAACAAAAATCCCACACAGAGTCGGGAGACCAGCAGGGGGAGCTCTCATGCCCTTCAAGGATAGCAGAGCCCAAGAAGAAAAAGAGACTCCTCGTCCTAACTGGTATGGACTCAGCCGATGAAAAACCATGGACGCATTCTTTACTATAGCCACCCAACTTCCTTTTCCTCTCCTTCCCTTGCCATTGGGGGACTCGTACATGGCTCGCCAGGGTTGCAGACCCAGAAATGCAATTCTCTGCTAATCCTGAATAAAGCCATCTTTGCTGAAGAAATATCTGGCAAATGTTTCGTTTCACGTCAACAAGCTAAAGTGATCGCTGCTACACTATCTTTCCTGCAGAGGGAAGAATAAACTTCCGCACAGGAAAATAATATTATCTGGAGCTTTTGTAACTTTTTGTTCAGATAAGCAATCCAAATTACCAGAATGATATAAAACACAATTGCATGACCAAAAATGAAAAGGAAAAAAAAAAAAAAATAGAGACTGAGTTGCAGATAAATGAGGTATTAGAATTAGCTGAATATGATTTTTAAATAACTATGATTAGTATATTCAAGGAAATTTAAAAATATAGAAAAACATGTTAAATGATTAAAATTTTCAGAGAATTTTTTTAGAGCCAGTGGAAACCTGGAAGTGAAAAATTAAGAATTCAAATGATAGATTTTAATGAGACTATCCAAAGAAGATAAGAAAGGAGATAAAAAGAGAAATGAAACATATAAAACAAATAGAATACAAGATTTACCCAAACATATACAGACTAAAATACATAAATTATAAAAGGACTAAATGTATCAAAGAACTAAGTTTTCCAGATGACATTAAACAAAACTCAACAATATAATGCTTACAAGAAACACACTTTAAGTATAAATACCCAGATTTGAAAGGAAAAGGAAAAGGAGAAAAATTACATTGTAGAACACTAACCAAAAAGAATGAAGGTATAGTTACCTTAATATATGACAGAAAAACTTAAGGGCAAAAAGCACTACACAAAATAAAAAGGACATTTCAATATATACAGGTTCCACCTACAAGGAATATATTACAATTCTAAATCTGTATGCACTCATTAACAGAGTTTTAAAATGGCTAAAGCAAACAACTAAAAGGAGAAATAAGTCTATAATCATAGGCATAAAAACATTTCTCTCAGTAGGTTACAGAACAAAGATACAAAAAAATATATATATATATACAGAAAGGAAATATCCAACACATCAGAATTCACATTCTTTAAAGCACACAAAATTGACTATATTGTATATAAACTTCAACATTTCTCAGAGGTTGACAATTTTTTTCCTTTTTTTCTTTTTTTGTAAAGTAAGATATTTATTTTGGTTACAGTTTTAGTGTTTTAACACTGATTTGTGACATAAGAGACATTAAACTTCCTTTTTTTAAACCAATTTAATACCTTCCCCTTTTCTGTCCAGAAAACTCACACTTTCCCAATCAAATTACCCTAAAAGCTGACCAGAGGTAAGTAAAGCTTCCAACCAATCTGCTCTCCCAACCGGAGATGGCCTTTCTTTCCAATCAGGATAAAATCTTGACTTGGAAGGACCATCATTGTTGGCTCTTCAGTGATTTTTGTGCAGTTTCTATGACAGAAAATTTCCTGCAAGAAAAGCTAATATCTTCACATTTTAAGATCAGTACTTATTTCGATTAAAAGATTAGCATCTTATCATTAACTTGTGACACAGAAAGCACCAACATTCCTTTTCCAAGCATCCATCACCACGGGTGGAACACATTGCCACCTGCTGGTCATCATATTGTTACACACCCTATAACTTCCAGGCAACGGTCAATGTCAATGGGGATTCTTAAAGAACCCTATGGTGTCAGAGCCAAAAGGGACCTTAGAGGTCTTCAGATTGCTTGAGAGATGCTGATTTCTCCTCTCCAGCTAACTCAGAGTGGCAGGGAAACAGACCAGCCTGCGGAAGGTGTACTGCTTTAGAATTTAGAAGAAAATCGTTTGGTGCTCTCATCTGGCCTAGATGGGGGTTTGCTAGTCAAAGAAAGAGATGGAGTCAGAGGAGTGGGTAGAGGCACCCTGAGTTCCTATTCCATCACTTCCCAGGGGTAGAAAGCTATCCAGAAACAGCTTTCCACTCACAGCTGGGCATGTGTTGGCTCTTAAACAATAGAATTTGATTTTGAGGAGCTACATCTCGTGAAGTTAATATGGAGTTTCTGGGACTAAAGACTACCAAGAAAACCCAAGTTATCAGCACAAAAGTAGCTCCAAAGTGAAGGCACTAATTCTCCCCCTGGCCTTTTCTCCAACATACCCCTAACAAAGAGCCCTTCAAGAGATCTTGGTCAGCCGGCCTAAGTAGCTGTGGCTGTCCTGTGCAGGAACCACTGCCTGGACATGGGAGGGGGACCCCCACCCCAGCTCCTGAGCCTCTTCCAGAAGTGGAGCAGAGAGCTCTGACTTAGGGATGCTACATGTTTACTAGAAGAAGAGCCACACATTCTAACCCAGTTGGGGACCCACGCTTTTTACTTCCTTGTCCTGAAGCAGAGCACCCCCTTGACACCACAGCTTGAACTCTGGCCACAAAGCTAACTGGCTCTCTTGTGCACACAGGCTGGGTCATGGACATGCCCTGGGGCTCATTTCTTGAGGAGGAGTGTCGTATGAGAGAAAGAATTCAGCTTCAGAGAGCAGCCAACCTGAAATCTCGCCTCAGTTCTGCCTTCGAGCTGGGAAGCTCTGAGCACCACACCCCTACTCACTCTGAACCCCCAGTTCCTTTTCTTAAAGGTAGCAATACATGAATAAGCCCTACCAAGTTAATAGGGTTATTGTGAGGATCAAGATAGATTAAGTGGGAGAGTTATCCAAGCACTGTGAGGGACACGGTGGAGAGGATGGCCATTTCACTTAGGTGGGTCTATTGGGGCAGCTTCGTGTCTGAAAAAGAAGACAGATTCTAGTTTGTTCGGGGCTGCTGAGGTGACAAAGCAAAGGGGACATCCAGGCTGCCGAGGTACTGCTTCAACTTCTGCCAAGATAGGGACCATTACACCTGGGTGTGAAGCCCAAGGCACTCCTGCTTCTCCTCAACCTAGCTGGAAGCTTCTGGTCAACTCTGGAAAAGGCACATTCCCAACCTCCAAACAGTAATAACACTGCTGGAATTGAAACTTAAAACTGAATTTTAAATATTCAACAAAAGTCCCTGATAGTTCCTTTCAGGTAAGACTCCTTTGCAAATCCTTGCAAGTGATGCTACCACCAAGTCAGGCTTCTGGGAGCTTGATACACCTTCCAGAACAACACCCTGCATATATTTGGTGCTCAAAAGAAAGAAAAGTTTAATTCCACAAACTTTTATCAGACATCTATGTGCTAAGCACTGGGGGCAGAGCTGAGGACCACCTCTCTTCCATTAGGGAAACTGAAGATGACAGCACTGCACCGCTTGCCCCTTTTTGTTTGCTCTACCACCAGGAAAGGCTCCATTTGGATGTTACGCCATGTTTCCTTTCTGCCTGGCTGAGTCATTTTTGCTGCCAAGGCTCCAGGACCTTTTCTGGCAGCAGAGGAGCTGTAAGAACTACCTGTGAGTGGGCAGGATGTGAGCTTGGGCCCATTCATCCCCCTGCTTGTCCAGCCACTGGCTGTGTTGCGCTCTCTCTCTCTCTCTCTCTCTCTCACACACACACACACACACTCACACATACACACACACGCGCGCGCACGCGCGCGCGCACACCCGCTCTATAATTGGCCAGCTTCCTCCTCCTGTTCTTGGAATAGCACCGAGACAAAAAGCAGTGAGCACAAGTGGCTTGGGCTCGCCAACACTATAATTCAGGACAAAACCCTTGTAATTCACCAAATGGTGGGGTTTTTAAATAGGCTGGATTTCAACACCCTGTTTTCTAAAAAAGAAAAATCAAACCCTGCCCAAGGCATTGCTCTTCTAACCGACCAAGTGACGTCTGAGAGCCGGGTACCCCAAAAGACACGGATTCTGAACTCAAGCCTTCCAAGGAGTCACATTTTTCAAACGACTGATTTAGGAGAGTCCTCCAGGGGCATGTATTTGCCCAATCAAGGGTCTCTTTGTTTCAGTA
This sequence comes from Kogia breviceps, assembly GCF_026419965.1. NCBI lineage: Eukaryota > Metazoa > Chordata > Mammalia > Artiodactyla > Physeteridae > Kogia > Kogia breviceps. Next base: position 98,690,492 of record NC_081313.1, on the reverse strand, counting down.
TCTTTAATTCTAAGGCAATCGTTAAAATGCAGTCTCTTCATGGGGATTTCCACCCAAGGACAACTGACCCTGAGCCAACTTCAGATCTCATGACGTGCCTCTGTCTAGGAGCAGGGTGTGGACGGCTGTGAGGAGACAGGGGAGACAGGCACTGTTGGGGGGAGGGGGGCCCGCGTTTGCATAGTTCCTTTACAGGGTCGGGGTCCCCACTCAGGAGAGGGCCCGGGGTGGGCGGTGGGGAGGTCAGGAGGGGCCCCTGTGAGCATCTCAGGCCTTACACTTCCACAGACCTCTTGCCCTGGGCCATCCAGAAGAAGCACACCCATCACAGGCCTGCACCCCCTCTGTGCCCCCTCCTCAGGGTGAGGACATCATAAATTGTAGGCACCAGGGAGCAGGAATGCCCTCCTCAGCAAGCTTCTTTATATGCTCCCCAGGGGGAAGTGTCCCAGGGCTGTGTTGGGACAGACTTGTGGGTAAGTGCCTGGTGGTGCTGGGAGCAGGGTACACTGTGTTTCCTAAACATGGCAGCTTGGGACACCACAACCAGGCCCCCCCGCCCATCCGACCTCTAGAGGAGAGGCAGTGAGGGTGCCTTAGAGTTTCAATTTCCCCTCCTTGACTAGTCTGTCATCGAGCTGGCAGAGCTGGGCCAGGAAACCATCCTTGGGGCTGATCTCACAGTTCTTCCTAACAGTGCTCAGGGCAGACTTGACATCCACCTTCTGACTCATCACAAGATGTGCAATGACAAGAGTTGGGGAACAACTGTAACCCTCACGGCAGTGGACGAGCACTCAGCCGTTCTTCTCAGCCAGGGCCTGGTCGATGAAGTCCGCCGCCTTTTCAAAGTAGGTGCTGAGGAACTCCTGTGTGTCGTTGGCCTTGACGCCCAGGTATGTGATGCCAGAGTCCTTGTAGAAGTTGGCATTGGTATTGACGTGCATGAAGGACCTGCCCTCAGCCACATTCAGGACGTGGGTGATGCCCAGTTTCTATAGACTGGGGATGTCTTGAGCCACAGACGCACTGCCCACATAGATCCTGGGGGTAACCTCGTTGCAGGGCTGGCTTGGGAGGCTGTAGCAGCCTCTGCCGTCCGAGAGCAGGTCGTTGAGATCCTGCACTGAGAGCCCAAACAGGCCCGACAGGCAGAAGCCGGGCCCTGCCGGTTGACATTTTTCCAAAGCTAGAAAACTATGACCACAAGGTAACCATGCTAGAAATCAATAAGAAAAACTAACTTAAAATATACAAGTTTGGAAGTTAAATAATACGTTTCTATACTGGAGAAATTAGAAAAAATGTGAACTAAATGACAATGATAATGCAACATATCAACACTTGAGGTATTCAGTTAAAATTATGATTAGAGAAAAATGTATAGCCTTAAATGCATATCTTAGAAAATAACAAAGGAAAAAAAAAATCACAGTGATTTATGCTTTCATATAAAGAACTTTGTAAGGAAAGAGCAAATCAACCCCAAAAATGTAGTACAGAAACAACACAAGAAAAAAATACATAATTTTTAAATTAATTAATTAAAATTTTAATTTAATTAAATTAAAAAATTTGACAAAGCCAAAAATTGATTATTTGAAAACACTAATAAAGATGAAAAAAAAAACCCAACATATTACCAATTTAATGCACCAAAAGAAGATTTTGCTGTAGGCTTTACAGATATAAAAAGTTAATAAATTAAAATTATGGAAAGTTTCATACCAATAAATTTAATAATTTAGATTAAATGACAAACTACATAAAAACCACAAATTACCAAATTAAAGTAAAAGAAATTAAAGATATGAAGAGTTCCTTATCTATTAAAGAATTTGAATCCAGCATTAAAGTCATTCCCATGATGAAAACTCCAGGCTTAGATGAATATACTGGTGAATTCTTCAAAACATTTTAGGAATAAATTAAACCAATCTTATACTAACACTTCCAGAAAATACAAAGAGAGCACATTTACCAACTCTTTGATTAGATCAACAAAAATCTTGATACCAAAACTTAAAAGGGATGCTATAAAAAACAAAATTTGCAGGCTAAGTTTTCTCATAAATATAATAAATGCAAAAATCTTAAACAAAATATTAGCAAGACAAATCCAAGAATAAATAAGAAAGATAATATACCTCAAATGAGTAGGGTTTTTCCATGAAAGGAAGAGTGATTTAACATTCAAAAATATCAATGTAATTTACCCTATTAATAGAAAATAAGTGAGAAAAATAATACCATCATCACATTAGATGCATTTGATAGAATTCAATATCCATTCATGATAACAATTCTCAAAAAATTAGGAATAGAAAGGAACTTCAATAATTTAATGAAAACTATCTTGGAAAGATCCTACAATAAATATCTTAATGATGAATTATTGAAAACTTTCTATTGCAGTCAGGAATGAGCTAATGATGCCTGTTATCACCACTTGTATTTAACAGTTTTGGAGTTCCTAGGCAGTGAGATGAGACAGTTGAAAGAAATAAAAGGCACAAAGATTGAAAAAAAAGGAAAAAGGAAATAAAACTTCCATTATTGGCAGATGGCATGTTTTTTCATGTTGAAAATACAAAAGGACCAAGAGCCAAATTATTAGAATTACTAGGTGAATTTACTAAAGTCACTAAATTTAAGGTTAGTATACAAATATTAATTGCATTTCAACATATCTGTCTCAAATAGAAAATTAAATTTAAAAAATGACACGATTTACAAAAGCATCAAAAAACTTGAAACACTTAAGAAAAAAACAACTAACAGGTATGCAAGACTGCTACTCTGCAAACAAGAAATATATTGACAGAAATTTTTAAAAGACAACAGATAGAGGGAAATCTAAGTTCATGGACTGGAAGACTCAAGAAAATCATGTATAGATTTGTTGCAATACCAACTAAAATCCTAAAAGGTTTGTTCATGAATTCAACATTCTTGTTGTAAAATGTGTACAGAAATCCAAAGGGCCAAGAATATGCAATGAACTCTTGAGAACTATCAAAACTGACGGACTTATACTATGAGATATTAAGACCTATTATAAATCCATGTTAATTAATTCAATGTAGTTTTTGCACAATATATACCAATTAACCAATGGAATAGAATAGTCTAGAAATAGACTCACATAGATGTGGTCACCTAACTCATGTCAAAATAACATTTCAGTGCAGTGAGTTGTGGCCAACTGGATATCTTTATGGGAGAAAAAGAACCTTTGCCTTTACTGTATTCCACACATATATAAATCCTAGAAAGATTGTAGATTTAAAAGGGAAAGGTAAAACAATAAGACTTTTAGAAGAAAACAGGGCTTCCCTGGTGGCGCAGTGGTTGGGAGTCTGCCTGCCATTGCAGGGGACGCGGGTTCGTGCCCTGGTCCGGGAAGATCCCACATGCCGCAGAGCGGCTGGGCCCGTGAGCCATGGCCGCTGAGCCTGCGCGTCCGGAGCCTGTGCTCCGCGGCTGGAGAGGCCACAGCAGTGAGAGGCCCGCGTACCGAAGAAAACACAGGAGAATATCTTTATGACCTTGGATTAAAGAGCGCTTTATTTCGTAAACAGGACACAAACACTATTTTAAAATAAATAAAATGTAATAAATTAGATGACACTACAATTAAAGTATTCTGTTCATCAAATGTTATCAATAACTCCGAAGAATACATACACATGGTCAAGTGGCACGTGAAAAGATGCTCAACATCACTAATTATTAGAGAAATGCAAATCAAAACTACAATGAGGTATGACTTCACACCGGTCAGAATGGCCATCATCAAAAAATCTACAAACAATAAATGCTGTAGAGGGTGTGGAGAAAATGGAACCCTCCAACACTATTGGTGGGAATGTAAATTGGTACAGCCACTATGAAGAACAGTATAGAGGTTCCTTAAAAAACTAAAAATAGAGCTACCATATGATCCAGCAATCCCACTCCTGGGCATATATCTGGAGAAAACCATAACTTGAAAAGATACATGCACCCCAATGTTCATTGCAACACTGTTTACAATAGCCAGGACATGGAAGCCACCTAAATGTCCATCAGTGCAGGAATGGATAAAGAAGATGTGGTGTATATCTATCTATCTATCTATCTATCTATATACATACATACAATGAAATATTACTCAGCCATAAAAAAGAATGAAATAATGCCATTTTCAGTGACATGGATGGACCTAGAAATTGTCATACTTAGTGAAGTAAGTCAAAGACAAATATCATATATCACTTTCATGTGGAGTCTAAAAAAATGGTACAAATGAACCTACTTAACAAAACAGAAATACAGTCATAGATGTAGAAAACAAACTTATGGTTACCAAGGGGGAAAGGTGGGACAGGAGGGTAAATTGGGAGATTGGGATTGACATATATACACTACTATATATAAAATTGATAACTAATAACAACCTACTGTATAGCACAGGGAACTCTACTCAATACTCTGTGATGACCTATATAGGAATAGAATCTAAAAAATAATGGGTATATGTGTATGTATAACTGATTCACTTTGCTATACAGCAGAAACTAACACAGAACTGTAAATCAATTGCACTCCAATAAAAATTAATTTAAAAAAATAGGATGTTGCTAAGATGCTAAGTATGACATGTCATATAATACAATGTATTTGAATTTTTCTGAAAAAAGTTATAGAGTGAAAAGGCAACACAGAGTTAAGTATTTTTATTGTGTGTATGTATATATGGGTATGTACCTGACAAAAAAACTCATTCAAAATATGCAAAGTATTCCTATAATTTAATAAGGAAAATACTATCAAACTAGTATAAGATATATAAAAAACTTGAGTAGGCACTTCACAACAGAAAATATCCAAGTAACACATACACATATGAAACAGAACTCAGGTAAAGCACAAGGAAATACACACTAAAATCACAATGAGTTAACTTCACACCCACCAGAACATCTAAAACAAAGAGTGAGACAAAGCTAGGTATCGGCAAGATTATAAAGCAACTAGAATTCTGATACTTTGCTGGTTGGAGTATAAACTGGTATAACCCATTTGGAAAACTACTTGTCAGTGTCTAAAAGAGCTGGAGACATGCATGTTCTGTGATGCAGATATTACGCTCCTAAGTGCAATACGTAATGCAAATGGAAATGCATTTTTCATATAACAAAAGAAACGTACAGGATAGATAAATCCCACAAATACACAATTTTAATACTGAGAGAGAAAAAAAAGACAAAAGAGTACATCCTATATGATTCTATTTTTTTAATTTCAAAAACTTTAAAAACTAATATACTGTATTGGAATTTGGGATAATGATTAACTTGGGGGTTTCAGGAGTCCTGGTAATGCTCTATGTCTTGATCTCGGGGCTGTTTACATGGGTGTGTTTATTTTATAAAATTCATTAAATCCCACCCGAATTATTTATACATTTTATAAGTAATCCTTCAATATATTTTATAGGGAGGAACTTTTATTTATGGGGCAGGGGGAGAGATAGAGAGGGAGAGAGAGGACGTGGGAGGGGCAATGGGGGCAGGGGGAGGAGATTAATAATTTCTGGTATACTTGCCTTTAAAGTCATTACCCACTAGCTGAAATATTGGGAAAATTCTTATGCAGGTATTTGAAAGGCAGATGCAGTTTCTCCTTGCCAAGATTAGGCTGTCACATCTGAGGCAACTTTCAAAACTGTATTTTGTACTGAAAAGTGGACCAGTTTGCCAATTTTCTTAGTTTCTGGCAGCTAGAAAATTCTCAAAAGGTATTAATTATTTTAAATTTGGGATTTTGTTTCTGCTTTGGTTTTATTTTGTTTTGTTTTGTTTTAATATCCGGATACACTGGTATGCAAAATCCTCAAAAATGATCAACGTACAAAATACACATGATTAATGATAGGTACATATTCAATCAAATTGGTTTTGACTCCTGAGAACTTGACTTCGAAAGTCAAGGACCAGTGGGTTGCACAATTGTACTCTACAGACTTTGAACAATAATTATTTTTCTTTTACTTGAAATACTGTAATGAAATAGCCATTCCTCTGAAAGATACAACATAAACTTCTATACTGAGAAACTAAAACTCATCCAACTTCATTTTCTACTTCATGACAGATTTTCCGTTACAGGAAAAGCTGGAGCGAAACATCTAAACTTATTTATCTCCTCCCACTTTTTTCAGTGACAACATATATTATTTTCCCTTTGTCTCTCAACAAACACAAAGGACTGTTGAATTTACTGGTAAATAATTAAGATGAATAACATTAAAAAGATATAAGAACATCTCCAAGTTATTCCTTTTACTAATAAAAAATACGATTCACAGAGTCTCACTTCCCATAATTTTTACTGCTTACTATCACCTAGGAGGATCAAATCTAAAAGCTGATTATAGAAAATTATTTACAAGCTTTGAAACCCTAAAGGAATCTTTCATGCAATTCTACCACCTCAGTACCTGACAAACCTCTCTGAATGCAAAAAAAGAATTAAAAATTAACAACAAAAAAACTGTCTTTAAAGCTAATCTGTCACTTGGTTTGACATGAGATTATTCTCTCAAGTCCAGGAATCCTCAAGATGGAGGCTGCAGGGTCTGACACACATAATCTCCTAAGGGACATATTATCACTTTTGCAGAATGCTAACAGTCACGCAGCAGAATCCTCATGTGCAATGAAGGAGGAGACTACATGAGAAAGTGAATATCAGGAGGTGAGGACCAGTGGAGGCCATTTTAGAAGCTGACTCATACAAACAATAATTGTTTATATTATACCTCGTAGTTATTCATACTATTTATTGAACACCTCAGTGTTGTGTTTTTAAATGTATTAATTCATTTAATTCTCACTCTAACCCTATTAGACAGTATTGTAATTTCATTTTTCAAGTAAAATCAAAGAAAATTTTAAAGGCATATTATAGCTAATAAGTCGTAGAACATTATGAAATGTAACAATCATCTAGTTAGTGTTTCACAATGATATAAATTAAAAAAGCAAATTTTTCCAAAGTGATAAAGGATTTCAGAAATGGTAGGCCTGCCTTGTGTAATTAATTCTGATTAAAAGTATGATATTTTGCTAGTAAAATAAGATTCAGTCACCATCTCAGCTATTACTTCAGCCAAAGAAATTATACTATGCATGAACTATTTTTTAAATATCTATATATTGTGGAATACTTTTATGGATAGTATTTGTAAATATTATATTTAAACATATTTATCTCTCACAATTAGTATTTTATGTCTTTCCTCTGTCCCCTGAACTGAGAAATACTTGTATCCCTGTCCTCATTTTTATTCTTTTAAATTTTCATTTTTTAAAATATATAAACCTATCCAATTACATAACATTCTTCCATTTCCTAATTACATATTATCACTATTTTAATGGTGTATAAAGAGCAGTAGTATTCTTCAGGGAAAATATCCAAACTCAGTTTTTATCTGTGTACAGAAAGAAAATAATTACCAGATATTAGACATTGTAAAAACCTCTATAATTCAAAGTCCTGAGTTTTATCTTAAAATTCTGTTTTCTTTCATGTAGCTAAAAACAAATTATTCTTCCCTAATTCACCAAAGAACTTTTAATACCAAAATAATTTTGAAAACTAATTCCTATTAAAATTTCTTTCTGAGTTTATACCACTAAGATGAGACCCACAGGAATCCATACAGCCTGTGAAAGAGGTAGGAATAAAGAGGAAATTAAGAAATTGGGTATCACAAGCTAATCACCACAACCTACCATTGCTCATATTGCTTTGCTACTGCTTTTATTTCATGTCATTTTTTTTTCATTTTTTTCCCTTTCAGAACTGAAGAACTTCTCTTTAAAGAATACATAAAATTTAAGTAACAACACTTGTATTTAAGTAACATTATTCTTTCCACATCTTTCTTAGTCCAACTAAAACTATCAAAATTCATCCATATCTTTTAATATAAAGATTAGAAATTGCTCTGTCTCCTACTACTCTACATTAAAGTTAAATGTGAAGAAAACTAGGAGCATAGCCCAAAGAAAGCTGACCCAACTTATAAAGCAGAACATATTTATCCAACTATGCTGCAAATACACATGTCAATTATGAACATCAGTGTGAGTTTCCTAATTTTTTACATCATCTAAACTTCCCAGGACTAATTAAAACCACACTTGTGAAGGGTTCTAAACTTGAAGGGGTTTTGTTTTTTAAATGAGCTTGGAATAAATATCTTAAGTCTTGGAGTGCATCAATTGTAGACAGTAAAGCTACTACAATCTAGACTGAGATAGACTGCCTCTGATATGTTCCTTGTATACCAAAATTCCTCTGAGTGTCTCTTACTCTGCTATCTGTTACTTTGAAAGTAACATATCAGGATTATTCCCATCAGATTGTTCAAGATAGAGGCTATTATAGTTTAGTCACCCTATTTCACTCATCAACTTTAAAGTATAAGGCCTAAATAAAAGCCCAAAGTACGTTTGTGAACTCCCCCAAGATAACGGAACTTGAAACACACAGCATTTAAATTTCTATGAAAGAGTTTCTTGAGTATCAGTTGAATTAGCTGAGGAATAGTTCTTGGCCTTCTTTGGAAAACACCTAAGAGTAAATAATAAAATTCATTGACTAGATTTGAAGTATTTCTTAAAACGCTGAGTGGAAGTGTGAAATGGACAATTCTTCTGGAAGACAGTTTGTCAATATCAAGAACCTTAAAATTTTACATCTACACCTCACCTAGTTTTAGAAATTGGTATAAAAATGTGACTAACACTAATTCTACATAGTTTATTTTTACAATAATAAATAACTAAAATAATCCATAAATTATGTTTCCATATGTTAGAATATTTTTTGGTCATTAAAATTATGTTTCATCAATGTTTAATTACTTATTAAAATATTCATGAAAAGGGGATAAAAGTTCATAAACAGTATATTTTAAATTCTGTTTAAAAATATTAGTGGTATACACACACATATATATATTTATAAACATTAGTAAATGATAAAATATTTTGTCCAGATTTGAAATATTTTGTAAAACACTGAGTGGAAATGTGAAATGGACTAATCTTCTGGAAGACAATTTGTCAATAATATCAAGGACCTTAAAATTTTATATCCACATCTCACTTAGTTTTAGAAATGTATGTATATATATATATATATCATATACATATATATTAGGTATGAACATATGTATGTATGTATACGTTTCTTTCTCTGTCTCTCTCTCACACACATACACATATACACACACACTGCTCATTCCATCACCATAATGTTAGTAATTTGAGATTAGGGAATCATGTAACCCCAAATCTCAAATGGAAACAGCTGTATCCATTCTACTTAAAGGCCTTCACTACATTTTATAGTTAAATTGCAAGCAGCCAAACTGGGAAACAAATACAAATATTTTTAATTTCTAACATTTTTGTTTAATATATTTGGATATGAAAGTCAAATTAATTATGAGAAATAAATGCTCCCATTTTCTCAGCTTGAGGTCCATTTTCAATATAGATATCTAGCCACACATATTTGGGTAAGTCAAAGGTTGGCCTAGCTACTTTTGTTACAGTAATTCAACAAAGGAAAAATGTTGGAGTACCATGGAAACAAGGATATATTTAATTCTATATCCTGATCAAACCAATTTTGAATCACTTGTTATGCTGACAAATTTCCTTCAGACATGGAATTCATAGATTTTCAAATATCATTTGCCCTATAAATCCATTAGTCATTTCACAGAGGTTTAAACAGCAAAATTAGCAAGCATTCCTTGGCATCATTTATATAGAATGTGATTTGGAAAAACTGGTCCTACCTCGTTCATCTTGTAGTGATAAATTTCTAGTGAAGAAAACATCCAGTAAAATTCATTTATAACAATGGCTTATAATGAAAAATGGCAGCCCTAGGAAAAAAGTTCCTGAAGAATGTGATTTCTGTAACTACAGAGCTACTTCTATGATATTTAACAATGCAACCCTTCATTACTTTTCTCTACCCAACCATTCTAAACTGAGTTGAAAGTGAGAATATCCATCATTAAACTTTCTTGGAAATAGTGTCATTGACCTTGACCACACGCACAGTTGAAATCCTGAACTATATGGATAATAGGGACATTAAGGCGAAATAAATTCTTTCTTTCCAGTTTTTTGGTTAACCTCTAGATATCTAACAACATGGCAGCTGTTGATCCAAACAGAATTTCAGAACAAATCTTGCCCTTTAGCCACTTGACAGCAAAATGTAATTAGGCCCAAACTAGGTATAACTGTCCCTTACCTCAGTGAAAAAGAGAGAGGGGAAGATTAAGATGGAGGTAGAAGTGAGGTGGCTCTCTATCATCAATAACCACATTTATAAAGATAACATATCAGGTCACTATTAACTGCAGTGATTCAATGTCTTATATAACTCAATACTTTGTCAAAAACTTTAAATAGATTATGAAACATTCTCAATTTCCAAAAAAGACAATAAGCCACAAGTATGTTATTTACAAAGGTATTGCTCCATTAAATAAACACTATAAATGATGACTGAACCTCCAGTGCATTCAATACAAGCCTATTTGAACCTCAATGTATAGAAATCTATTAGGAAAAACACTCTGCAAGCTATTCATCATGTGTAAGCACATTTCTCTTTAGGAAGTACATGAAAAATTTAATCTTGGACAACCAGAAATGGTCTTTCTCCACCTCCCTAAGCCAGTCAACACCTGAGGCAAATCAGAATGGCTGCTAAGCAATGTGGCTCACATTTTTAGGGTAACTTAAAGAGGTCATTTACCTGGACACAGTCCAGAGGTGAAGAATAGAATGAATACTTTGGCTGGATAGATGAAGAGGAGAAAGAGCTGATAAGACAGTTTGAAAGAGATAGATTTTTCTGCTACAGCAGAAGTGTTTAAACGGCACAGAAGAGATGAACCATTCTTCTCCATTCCTTCTCTTGCTCCCTTTATCGTAAGTTGGACACACACGTACAGTAGATTCTGATGGACGATTTTAGATTCGTCTATGTTTGCCACATGATATCTACAGTATTATAATATTACAACACTTTTCTGCAGTTTACCCAGAGATAAAGTATATTAAATATTTGATATATGTCATTCAGTACTGTTTCTATTAATGTACAGAATGTGTATCTAATGGTTCACAGATTTGGAATCATGTCCTATATACAATTTTGTATTCACTGTGAGCAAATAATGAGCATTTTCCTATGGGATAGTCTCCTAATTTTAATTTGTGTACAGTATTCTACAGTATTTCTTTACTGGGCATTTAGGTCATTCCCCACTTGTACTATTAAAACATTACCGAACATTCTTTTGTGAACTAATTTTATTCTGTTTTTATTTTACTTATTCTAGCTTTATTCTTATAAGAAAGAAATAATGAGTCAATATATTTTAAACTTCTTTATATATTAGTGTTTTTCAATTGTGGCTGCACATTGAAATTATTTGGAGGAGCTTTCAAAAAATATTGGCAGAGTTTCTCTTGCTTTTTAAAGTTCCCCAGGTGATTCAGGTGTGCAGTCAAAGCAGAGGCTGATATGTATATTACCAAATTGACATCCTTAATCTTAATACTAATTCACATTCCTCCAGCATTATAAACAATTGTCCACTCTGTCCAACACTATATCGTTCTTATTTGAATCTTTGTCCAATGGGTGACAATGGTATCTCATTATCATCTTAATTTGCATTTTTGATTTCTAGTGAGAGTAAACATTTTTCAAATACACTACCCATTTATAATTTTCCTTTTATGAATTGGCTTTTAATATTTTCTGCCCATTTGTTCAATTGCAATATTCAAGTTTTATTATTGTAAATAATCATCCATGAGAATTAAATAATTATTTTGCCAAATAGAGCAAATTTGCCATTTAGCTTTTAATTTTGTTGATGTAGTAGATTATATAAAGATGTAAAATCACTAATCTATTTTTATAGTTTTCTATTATTCTTATCCTCATTTAAACTAAATGTCAACTGATGTCACTATACTTCTTAAAACTAAGATAAAACCACGCATTGAATTCATTTTCTTAGTCACCTCAGGCTCCAGTTTCCACTGAATTAGTTCAATTTAATGATCATCTTACCATCTCACTCAGGCTACTGTTGTTCTGAACTATATTTACCCAGACCAAGTACATGGCCTCTTTCTTCAATTTATCACGAATTATTCACACACGGTAATTTTGTGTACAAATTTGGGGAAAACCATGTGACTAAATTCAATGTTAGATGTTCCTCTTCTTAAAACTCTCTTGGCTTTTTGATGGATTACATCTCCTACGTGGGTCTAACTCTTCGCTCTCCTCTGATCCACAGATCTTTTTCTACAAACACCAAATTAATATTAATGCAGAATTGCTTAAATACTTCTTTTGTTGTCTTAGACCTGACTAAGCCCTACAACTTTGTTTTGGTCAGAGTGGACTACGTACTGTAACAAACACTTCCCAAATCTCAGCGGCTTGAGGCAACAGGTTTTTTTTAGCTATGATCAGTAAGTACTATGGTAGAGGTAAAAGGGAGGCTAAGTTCAATTGTTTGGGAACCCTGAATTCTTCCATCTTGTGTTTCTACTATCTTCTTTGCTTTCAAACCACAGAGTTCAAAAGAGAGAAAGAGAGTTATGAAAGGCATAAATGCTCTTAACTGCTTTGGTCTTAAAATAACATACATCACTGACACACATATTCAATTAACAGGAAATAGTGATATGGCCCCATCTAGATACAGTGGGGTCTGGATATGTGGTCTAAGTGTGCTCAAGTGAAGGAAGAGACATGAACATTGATGGACAGTAGCAAATCTCACAGGCATATTAAAGCATTTTCCTAAATAAGTAGGGTTTCCTCTAGAAATAAATTCTCATCTCAGATGTTAAGAAAACTAATTGTTTGTATGTTGCATTGAAATACATTCAACACTCTGAGATCAGAAAAATATTCAACAATATTTTATCTATTTACTTCATGATTTCATTATCTGTATTTAAATACTTACACTCCTGGAATATATTTTGGAGTGCAATATGGATCAAACTTTATTCCAAAATGCTCACCAATTAACCCATACTATTTAATGGTTAATATTAACACTTAACATGCTGTCTTCATCATACAGAGAGAGAGTTTCTTAGATACCACTTCTATTTCTATATGTATATCTATATTACCCCTGGACAAACTATAGTTGACTCTTGAACAGTGTGGGAGTTAATCCGAGTATAATTTATCAAAAGCCCTCCATAATTAGGGTTCCTCTGCATCTGTGGATTCAACCAACTACTGACAGTGTAGTATTGCAGTACTTCTTCTTGGAAAGTACATGTGTATAAAGTGGACCCATGCAGTTCAAACCCACATAATTCAAGGGTCTACTGTACAATTGTTATTACTGTAGCTTTATAATTTAATATATACCATTAAAACAACTCTTTGTCATACTCATAAAATTTTCCCTCCTCTGCTTATTTTTCATATATTATTTATATAGATCAAATTTTCTGTCTGGAGTCATATTCCTTCTTCCTGAAGAACTTCTTTTAATATTTCTTGTAGCATAGATCAGCTGGGTATAAATTCTCTCCACTTTTATATGTTTGGCCTTTATTCTCCTTCATTTTCTAATGCATGCTTCTGTTATTTTGGGGGGATTATTTTGTTGTTTTCTTATTTTAGTTGAAATTGTGATTGAAGATATTTATAGATTCATTTGCAGTTATAATAAGTAATAAAGAGAGAACCATTGTACACAATGCCCAGTTTCCCCCAATGGTAACATTTTGCAAACTATAGTATAGTATCACACCAGGATATTGACATGAATACAATGCACTGATCTTATTCAGATTGCCTCAGTTTTACTTGTATTCATTTGGGTGTGTGTGAGTGTATGTGTGTATTAAGGTCTCTACAATTTTATCAGTTGTGTAGGTTTGTGGATTTCTTTTCCATTTTTGAGAAGTATTTTTTCTGGATATAACTGACTTAAAAAAAAAATCTCTTTAAAGATGTCACTCCATTTTCTCCTGGCTTGTCTGGTTTCTGATTAGAAGTCAGCTAATACTCTTATATTTTTCCTCCATATATAGTGTGTCTTTATTTCTCTGTCTGCATTGCAGTTATCCTTAATGTTTGATTTTCAACACTTTAAACGTGACATGTGTAGAGGTGTGTGTATATGTGTATGTGTATATGAGTGTGTGTGTGTGTATGTGTGTGTTTATAGAGAAGGATCACATCCAACCCATGGACTTTGGAAAGGAATAGAAATTCCTAAGTAGATTTAAGTTGCTCAGAGGAATAGAAAACATCAAAACTTCCCCCTGTGAGAAGACTGTCATTCTTTGACCAAACTGCAAATGGGGGCTGTAATAGAGGAGGTCGTATATTTTGTGACTGGGGATTTATTGCACTTCATTCTGCTTTACTTCACCTTCATCACTATCACATACATATTCTTTGGGGGATTTCCTTTCACCTGATCATGACTACCTTCACCATAAGAGGTCCACCCTGGAGATATTATAAATTTCCTTCTTGTCTTGAGAGACTAAGCAACAGCCTATAAGTAATGAAATTTTTACATTCTTTCTCTTTGACATTCCACAATTGTACAGAGAGTACAATTATAGGCTGATGAGTGCATTATGTTGTGATTAATGTTTACCTGAACAAACTGATACTTGTCATTTTCATCAAATATCCACAGTTGCATTCTAAAGCAGTTCATAATGACTATGAACCAAAGAAATACAAAAACATTCTAGTATAAATATTGCTAGGTCTATAGTCAAAGAAGAATAAAACTTAGCAGTATCTGATACAAGCGACAATTTCAAGAGAATCATAATGAAGCCCTAAATCCTAATCCACCCACATTCTCATAGAGATTACAGGAGATACCATTACATATAACATTCCTTTTGAGGGAACAGTGATCCAATATCTGCACCTCCACTTACATGAAAGAGAACCACTGAGCCCTAACATTCATTCACTCATTCAGCAAATATTTATTGATGTGTTCATCAATGTATTTATGAGCTAGGTATTGAGTGAGATGATTCCTAATAGGCACTGGACTGCAGAGCCAAGTGCGTAGTCTCAATTGATTGTAGATCTACTATGAAGTTTTCATAAAATTATGAAGCAAATACATAAGTATGTACATTTTAATGACTCTGTTTCTCTGCTCTTCTAGTCTAGAGCAACAACACAACCCAGTTGTTCTAACTCCCAGTATTTCCCTTCTAAAAAAATAGACAATCTTTCTTCACTATTTCCTCCCATTTGATCAACACATATATAGCAATCCCTACACTGCAGTGGCCCAGTGGGCAGGATGGTGGAAGAGTGCCTATATCTTTCTTTTTGATGTCTGCTTCAGTGTGTGTTCTGTGGCTACGTATTTGCTGACAAGGGTGTAAGAGGTACACAGATGAGCCAAGATGAGAACCACAAAACTGCTGCCTCGGGAAGAGCCTGATGTTATAGAACAAATTCAAATGAAGCATTTTAGACCTACCACATTGCATACAATTTCAAATGTTCTTAAGAACTTGAGTTTACAAACCAGGAAAAAAAACTGTTCTCCAAGGACCCACACACATTGTAAATGGAAGGAGCTAACTAGAGAAGTGCTCTCAAATTTACCTTTTTTCCTCAGCAATGCTTAAGAAGTAGTTTCCATAGAAACGCCTACTGGGGACTCATCTAATTTTTAGGGCCCTTTCTTTGAATCCTCTTCCTCCTTAGGAAGTCTATGCAGAAAGGAATTAAAATAGCATGATGGAAAATGCCTTTAGTTGTAATTTTGCAACAAATAGTGCAAATCACATTTGATTAATATATTATTTTTAAAACTCTTTTACATGTATCATTGACAGTTAATTATTACAATAATCCTGTGAAGTATTATCAACTTTTTTTTTAGTTATGAGAAATGAGCTAAGATTAGTGTAGCAATTTGACCAAGTTTACATGGCTAATAAATAGATGAAAAAAGATTTAAACTCATGTTTAATTTACAACCAAAACTGAGTTATTTGCACCACATGAAACTGGATAGGCTTTATGCCATTATTTGTAAACATTAACAGAAAAAAAAAAATCTAACTCTAAATAATTATTTATATTGTTCATCCATATAAAGCATAGTTCAGCAAATTTTAAGAAATACTCAGGTTAGAAGCAAAGATTTAGTTGGTTCATCAAAATGTGAGATTAAGGAAACTGTGGTCTGGAGGAATGACCTGAGAAAAGGGACTGTCATAGGCTAAATAATGACTCCCAAACCTACCAAGATCCTAATTTCTGGAACCTGAGGTTGTTAATTTATTACAGCACCAGAGACTCTGCAGATATGACTAAGTTAAGGATCTTGATATATGGAGATTATTTTGCATTATCTGGATGAGCCATAAATGCAATTACAAGTGTTCTTATAAATGAGAGGCAGGGATATTTGAATACAGAGGAGAAGGCAATCTGACAAGAGCAGGGAAGGATTTGAAGATGCTATACTGCTGACCTTAAAGACTGAAGAAAGGGCCATGAGCCAAGGAATACAGCCTTAGAATCTAGAAAAGTTAAGGAAATTATACAGGAAGAGTTATTTAGGTGCAAAGCCAGGTGAAGAATCCATGCTATATTTTCAGTCATGTAACCTCCCTGAATACTATATTAATCTCATTAGTTTGTATTCAGTTGTGCCTCAGATAAGTTATATAAAGACAAAATAGTATTAATATAATCACATATATTCCCTGAGGTAGGAATGAGCTTGGTGTGCTTATACAACATCAATGAAACCAACATGGTGGAGCTCCAGGAGTAAGGGGGGAAATTAGATCACCAAAAGGAAGATCATGTAGGATCTAGTGGGATTCTCATCCCAAGTGTATTTGGAAGCAGGAAGTCAAGAGGGAAAGGAAGAAAGTGATATAAAATGCTATACTTTTTAAACACCTCACTCTGGCTACACTGTGGAGAATACCCTGTGGGATTAAGGGTTTAGGTAGGAAACAAATGAAATAGCACACACAAAAGTAACAATGGATTAATCTGTGGTAGCACATATTCAGATTGTGAGTGTAGAAAAAAATGAGAGATTGAAGAGGTGAGGTATAAAAGAAAGATATAAATAAAGGATGATTCCAAGGTTTTTGCCTACAGTAACTGGATATTATGGTGGTGCCATTTCAGAGATGGGGAAAACTATTGGAAGAGAATGTTTGGGGAAAGAAATCGATAGTTTGATTTTGGATTTGTTAATATTGTAATGCCAATTAAAGATCAGTCAGTTGGGGCTTCCCTCGTGGCGCAGTGGCTGACAGTCCGCCTGCCGATGCAGGGGACACGGGTTCGTGCCCCGGTCTGGGAAGATCCCATATGCCGCGGAGCGGCTGGGCCCGTGAGCCATGGCTGCTGAGCCTGTGCGTCCGGAGCCTGTGCTCCGCAACGGGAGAGGCCACAGCAGTGAGAGGCCCGCGTACCGCAAAAAAAAAAAAAAAAAATCAGTCAGTTGTAGATCTCCAGTGAACGGTTGGATAGATTAATCTGGCATTCAAGAGACAGATGAGAGCTGGAAACTAATTTTGGAGTCATCAGCATGAGAGCTATGGGTTTTAACTAAGGACATAGCATCCCTTGGGGAATTTGGAAAATCTGTGGAGGAGTTTTAGGCCCTCTCAGAATTTAGAAGGTGCTTCTAAAATTTAGCAGGTGGGGCCAAAATTGCCAGACTTTTAAATGTCATGTAAGTAGAAAACCTGTTTATAATTATTTGTTCCTAGATCCTAACTACTGATATAATTACATAAACACAAAAGTATATCATATGATTTGTATGATTTTACTACATAAACTCACACATATAGAGTCAACTAATATTTGATAATGGAGGCAAGGATATAGAATGGGGAAAAGAAAATCTCTTTAATAAATGGTGCTGGGAAAACTGGTTATTTACATTCAAAAGAATGAAACTGGAGGTCTATATTACACCACTCACAAAATTAATTCAAAATGGATTCGAGACTTAAATTTAAGACCTAGAGGATCTCCTAGAAGAAAACATAAGGAAAAAAACTCCTTGACACTTGGCTTGACAAGAATTTTATGGATATGACACCCAAACCACAAGCAACAAAAGCAAAAATAAACAAGTGGGAATACACCAGACTAAAAGTCTTCTTCACAGAAAAGCAAGCAATTAACAAAATGAAAAGGCAACATATGGAATGGGAGAAAATATTTGTAAACCACATGTCTAATAAGGTGTTAAAATCCAAAATATATAAAGAATTCATACAATTCAACAGCAACAAAAGCAAATAATTTGATTTTTAAAATGGGTGGAATACTGAAATACACATTTTTTTTTTTCAAAGAAGATACTCAAATAGCCAACAGGTACATGAAAAGGTATTCAGCATCACTAATCATCAGGGAAATGCAAATCAAAATCACAATAAGATATCACCACACACCTGTGAGAATAGCTATTATCAAAAGGGTAACAGATAAGGGCTGAAGAGAATATGGAGAAACAGAACCCTGTATACAATCGGTGGTGATATAAATTAGTGCAGCCACTATGGAAAACAGTATGGAGGTCCCTCAAAATATTAAAAACAAAACTATCATATGATCCTGCAATGCCACTTTTGGATATATATCTGAAGAAAATGAAATCCCACTATCTCAAAGAAACATCTGAACCCCTATGTTCATTTCAGCATTATTTACAAAAACAAAGAAATAGAAACAACCCAAGTGGCCATCAATGATGAACAGATCAAGAAAATGTGGTGTGTATACAATGGAATATTATTCAACCATAAAAAAGGAAATCCTGCCTTTTGTGACAACATGGATGAACCTGTCATGCTAAGTGAAATAAGCAAGACAAAGACAGTTACTGTATGAACTCACTTATATGTGAAAAACCAAAAAAAACCCACAACAACAACAACCTAATAGGACTAGAGAATAGATTGGTGGTTGCCTGGGGGTCAGAGGGAGGGGGAGAGTGAAGGTGGTCACAGTGTACAAACTTCCAGTTATGTCCAGGGGTTGTAATGTTCAGCATGGTGACTGTATTTAACAATACGATATTGTATCATATATTTGAGAGTTGCTAAAAGTAGATTTGAAAAGTTCTCACCACACACCAAAAAAATGTAATGATGTGAGGTGACGGATGTGTTAACTCACCCTATTGTGACAAGCATTTTGCAAGACAGATAAAGTCACTACATTGTACATCTTAAAAAGAACGTGTAATTTTATGACTAATTATTTGTATATTTGGTTACTTATACAGAGTTCATATTTGAAAGAGAAAACATGTAATTGGTTGGGACAACAGTTTAACTGTGGAAACCCACATATTTGGAGCCTACCCAGCAGGTAATTGGGACACTGGTGTGGACTCCACCCTGTGGTAGTCAACACAACAAGGCCCCATTAGTGCTGTGGTCACCTTCCAAGCCAGTGATAAGTACAGCCTCTTTAAACCTGTAAGTCACAGCCTGAACATCACCAACTTACCCAAATTTCAGGGTAGCCAATTACCCAAATTGTAGGTCATGATCCTCCAAATAAACAAACTGCCTCAGTAGCATAATTCAGTAAACACAAATGTAGAAAATGACAGGAAATTACACTAGAAATATTGGGTTGTTTTACATAATTTGCAAACTTACTGGGTGCCTCATGGGAGTAAACCCCAAAAAAGGAGAGCCCTGATCTTCTAATGGCCAGGCTGCAACCTCCTGGGGAGGAGTGCCAAACCCTCCTTTCTGCTCTGCAGCAGGATTTCAAGCATGTTTAGACTCCGATGAAGCATCAGTCATCCCGTTTAACAAAGAGGAAAGCCTGGTCACAAACCCAGAGCATATAATGACTTTAATTCAAAATTCATAATTGGCCCCCTGTAGCCTAGAGGATCAACTCCACACTTTTTTATTGTGTCTCAGTTTGAAACAAGTATCTGGGTACAATTTGGTTTTTTGGAGGTAAGCCCAAGATGCACAAATGATGAAATGAAAGAAGTGAGACAGGGAATGGAGAAAATTCTATAAAGGATGTGTTAACAAGTAGGTTAGCTCTGAAGGTACCTGGGGCTCAGTGCCACCGCAGACTCTCTGTGTGTGGACCACATCTTAAAACTGTATAGGGACTGGGGCATTTAGTCATTGTCTACCCACCCCATTTGCTGAGCGTGCTCCAAGACATAGTAACACCCTTCCCAATCTGTACTGCTTGAAAGGGAGCCATCTTCCCTGGTTGTATAGACAAAGATCTCAGGCACAAAAGAGAGAAGCAGATACTTCTGTGATGAAAAGGCATCAGTGTTCCAGACACTGTCTCATCCTTCAGCTGCAGGTGAACTCAGGAAGGCTGAGGGAAGATGCGTGGGACATTCATGAGTTTGCTTCACGTGGCATTGCAGACACTTGTGGTTTGGCATGGAACTCAGCAAACTTATCTCTGCCTATTTGATCCTTTAATTCACCCCCACCAAACTGTCTGCAGTTTCTTGAACGGACTACACCTTTCCAAAATTCCAAATCCCCAATTGTACAATCTGCTTCTCTTCTCTCTGGGCCCACTGCAGCTGGTTCATATTTTATGAGGGTGCTTATCTAGCATTATGCAACAATAACAATTTACATACTGAGCCTATCACAGAGAGTGGCATAGAAGGAGCACTCATATGTTTGTCGAATAAAGACAAAAAGGACAGAACAATCCCTTGGATGGTGGTGAGATTGCTGACAGAACAAATAAACACACTTGGCCTGCTGGGATCACGTAGAATAATCCTATCTGCAAGGGAGGCAGAGAAAGTACTTTGCCAGTATATTGAAACACAGTGTTCCAATACTTCTGGACAACACTGTGACAGGTAGACAAACTAAATCCTTAAACATGGCTAAGAAAAAAAAAAAAAAAAAAAAAACATGGCTAAGAGAAACATGGGTGAAGCTTTCTGAGCTCAAGTTTGGGGTCTGCCCTGAGTCTGAGGTTCTTAGAAGGACCTAAATGATATGTTGCTTTTATTTTATGTCTAAGAGATATTGCTAAATACCTACCAAACTGGATGTATTCTCCACCAGTAGATTTGGAGAGAGCTCCAGGGATCCCCATTGCTCCTACTACTTGGCAAAGTTATCACTTCTGCCTCCATAAACATGCAATGGATTTTTCCCTCCTAATTCAATTGAGAGACTCAAATGTTCAGATTCATGGAAATGCTACAGAGACAGGATGTTGTGTGAGATTTGTAGGGTGGCTCATGAACCTATTAACCTTGCTTCTAAATCTAGGAAGCAGAGTTTCTTTGAGCTCTTCTGAGTCTTATAAATGGCCTGATCTCTTTATGCTGGTGCTAGGTCTTGGCAGGATACTCATCTGGGCACCAACAGTTGTCACAGGACTCTTCTATTTCCCTGGGACCTATTCAGAAGGCATGCTGTAAATCTGTAGCAATAAGATATACCGATATTGGAGTTTTGTGAGGGTAAAGACAGACTTTAGAATTGATGTATCTTAAATACACCTTTAGCAGAAGTGAAAGCAAGCTGTCAAAGCCAGTCTTTTTAGCCAATAAACTGGAATTTCTTTTTTTAATTTTCTATTTGGAACTAAAACATCCTTTTGCCACATAGGCAGCAGTGTGTTCACAAGCTGGTGATTTGGGGTCAGGGTCCTGAGCTACGCATTGGAGGGTGTATCCAAGGTTTCTCTGAGCAAACAGAAGAACAGCATCTGTACTTTTTTTGCAATGGTACATATGAAACAAGAGCTGCCTAATGATTCTGTGAAACACTTTGCTGAAAATAAACTTCTTATACTAAGTGCTCAAAAGCAAAACATAGCCAATGAAAGTGACAAGGACATCTATAGATGACACTGAAGAACCAGGCCAAGATCTTCACACAAAATTAAATCTTTCATTCTGAGACAGCCTAGCTCAGAAGGTAAAAGAGGAACAAATGACCCAATGCTTGTGCTAAACAAATGATAGAACACAATAAAAAAATCAACACAAATGATTGCTTCTCCAGCTATGGAATGTTTGGGAGTTATAGTACAGAAGGCCAACACAGAAAATTGTTTTACCAATATGCCTCTTAACAGTCAAGTGAATGTTAATTCTCCTCATTTATAGAGTCTCATAAATACATATGACCGAAAAGAACAGAATGTGTTAATGACTAAACTCTGACTCATTTCTCTCACTCTGTACATGGAGTCTGTTGCCAAAATCTATCACTTCTTAAATGTCTCCTATAATTATAACTTTCCTATTTACTATCTATGTGGTTTACAACACATATACACGATGTCCGTGGAGTCACAACGGCACCGGGACACCATTTCACAGATTAATAAAACTGGCCGTCAGCAGCATTAGGAAACTAGTTCAATGTGACCAGATAGTAAAAGGTATCATCTCAATTTCTCATCTGGAAGGTTATCTTTAAGGAACCATCTAACTCTAAAATGCTATGGTTTGATAATTCCACACCTTCCTTTTCTTCATCAGTCTGCCACTGTCTCAGCATTAGACTTGACCATTTCTCACCTAGGCAACTACAATTTCCCCTTTATCTGCCAGCAGTAACTTCAGGGAGCAAATCCTTCTTCTTCATGTTGGCCTCCTACAGTGTCACACTCTACTCTAGACATGAAAATAACTCTCTTGGCTCTTGTGTTCATAGCCAAGATGCTCAGCCTATTTTCTCAAGTCTCCCAACCTAGACTGAATTGTATGTCTGCTGCCACGTCATTTGGGCCTGGCCACTTCTCCACAGCTTATCATGGGTTCATTCACAGCTTTCCCTCTTCCTGATCTCCCACCCTGAGGTTCCACAAAGCTGTCTTATGTGCAAACATACGCATTTTATTTCACTCCACCTAGCTGCCTACAGCTTCCTCTGCTTCTGTTTTCATTTAAACAACTTTTAAAGTTCCCCTCAAAAAAGCAGTTTTCCCAGCTCCCGACTTGGCGTGGCCTAGTCCTGTGTGAAAATGGAAATGGCACATTAGCACTATCTGCTGCAGACAGCGAACTCCTGCAGGGCAACGACAAAGCTTAATTATCCGTACTTTGTGGAAAACAGAAAATTAGCACTCAACATGTTTTAAACAAAGGAAAACAAACATTTTTTTTGTTGTTGCCATTTGATATTTTTATGGGCCATGTTTTGAAATCATTTTGCTCAAAATAAACTGGAACAAATTTCAGGAGGCTTTTACAACAGTTACCTTAAAAATCATCCCCACCCCCAGAAAATGAAGCCTCTGGATATTTGACTTTGATGACTTGACATTTAAGGGAAATTTATGGTAAGTCACGTTATTTTTAACATGTTCATATATGTTCTTTCCATTTTGCACAGTGGGTATGTGTGTCACAAAGTACAAAGAATCTTCCAAAGTAAAAGTAAAGGTACACAATTTTTTTTTTTTGGCCACCATTGTATCCTTGGCACCTCATTGACTCAGAATAAGCCCACAATGAATATTAAATTGAACTTTAATAAAAAAATGCATTTTTTATTTCTAAGTCATGAGCAGGATATGAGTTTTAATTGTATAATTTCAATTCTGTGCATGATACATTTCATGGTGAGGGAGGGCAGCTGCTAATTTGAAGGCGTTTGGTCCAGGCAACTAGGCTCAGCCCAGCTTAACAGTTCATGAACCTCCTGGAAACAGAATTGAAGGGCCTAGTGATTAAAAACTATATCCAGGTCACACAAAAGTTTCCACAGTTGCCTTAGGTACACGCTTCTGACTCATTTCTCATTTCCAATAAGCTTCAAAAGACAAAAATCTTCCATAACAATATCCTTCATGGCTATGTTTTCTTTTCTAATCCTATGGCCATTAGCCTAACCCAAGCCCCTAGCTTTTCACAGAGGATTCACTGTAGCAGACATCACACAGACTTTCTTGATTCTCAGATTTAGCAACTCTGGTACAGTATTCCCTGTAACATAACACTTCATTTTTCAACAAGCATATTCTATCACACTTCCCAAAATTATTGTGTTCCTTGATTTTCCTGTTTATCAACACAGACCCTCGCTATCTGACATTTAATACTTTCTGTAACCCAGTTTAAGAAATCTGGCACCATTCTTGACTTCTCCCTTTCTGTTGCCAACTCCCCTCCTAAATTAAGCTCTAACTTATCACCAAGTCCTATCTGTTTTACTCTCATGCTCAAGATACTAGCATCTCTCTCTCAGACTACAGCAAGCCTGTAGAGGCAGTAGCTTGATGATGATGGTGATGATGATGAGTGATCCACCCAATTTACTGTATACACAAGAAAAGCCTCCAAAGAAGTTCTATTCATTACCTAAAAACAAAATCCAAATTTTCTACTCTGCTCCTCAATGTCCAGCATGATCTGGGTCCTGTCTATCTGTCTAATTCATCCTGAGCCACTTGCCCCCTTCCTTACTTGGTTTCAGGCTTTAACTTTCTGTTAGCTTTTAGAACCCATCAATCTCTTTCTGTGTTATCTGTTCTCTCCTCACCCCCTCACTTACTTGGCTCCTTCTCAACTTTTAGATCTTGGCTTGAAGGTCAACTCCTTGGAGATGTTTTCCCTTACCCCCCAACCTAAAAAGTTCTCCCAGCTCCAATATTCACTGTCATAGCATCTAGCTCATATTGTCTTCATCACATTAGTAGCATTACTACTACCACTACTTACCACAAACTTGCTTCTTATATGTATTTGCTTACTTGTTTGGTTGCTGCACTCAACTAGAATGTAAGTCATACAAGGGCAGTATATCACATCTGTCTTGTCTACCACTGACTCACCAGAACTGGATAGAGCCTAGTGCATGGTGTGCATGCCATCATTATTTGTGGAACATCCTATTAGTGGTTTTAATTTTATTCAACTAATTATTTGTCTCTACTCCCAGATTCTTGCTCTCCACTGTATTCACGACAATTGCCTCATCTTTGCATCAAGGTACACTATTTCCATCTCTGAGATTTCACTCATCCCCTTTGATTGGAATATTCAACCCTTCCAGCTTGGTCTGCCAAAATTCTGATGAAGTCATCTTGCCCTCACTGATCTTTTGCTCCTTAGCATTTCTCTATCACTTAAAAATTCTCCACAAAATTCTAATTCTTATATATACATTATATACCATACAATACAATATTCTAATTCCTTAATATAAATTGTCATCATTTCCGCAACTAAACTCTGAATACATATGTTTGTATATATATTTACTTATTCCTAGAGTTACTATGTCAAAGAACACAACATTGGTTTAGAATCAATGGATTAGAATCAGAGAACTTCATATGTATTAGATATATTTATTAGATATCTTAGATAACTTCATAAGAAGGATCTTAAAGAAAGCTAAGACCCATGTGTATAAACTAAAATTCTAAATATCCACCCCAGCAAAGCTTTCATCTTTAACATCTTAACATCTATCTTTTAAAAAATAAATTCATTTCTCTAGTCCAAAAGACACTTTTTTAAGTTTTATAAGAATTGGGTTTTGCTTGGGTGGTGATGACACCTAAGCTTCCCAAAGTATTCCATACTCTAAAAATTGCAGGAACACAGCATACTGGAGACCATATGGAAACAAGTTCTGCAAGAATTCTGTATAGTTAGCATCTGCTTCTGTCATAACTGGTACAGAAACTGAAACTTGGCTTTTGGTTTCTTCTCTCAGGCTAATGCTTCAAGGACAGTTTAATCAAGGAATACTACTAGAAAGTGTTTTGCCAAGATCTTAATAGCTGAGTTACTTTTCAGTACAAACACCTGCAATTCTGAGTATCAGTGCTACTGACTCATGCATCTTTATATAACAAACTCAGAGATCAAGTGTAAGAGTAACTTTTATAAACATTCTTGACCCTCAAAGCCAAAGGAAGATTTAAATTTGGGACCAGGGCTGTTTCTGAAGCTCTGCATAGCCTCAACTCCCCATATACCAATTTTGCTCTAGGGGCCACTTATTCTCCCACTCAACAAAAAATTTGGGGCGGCCAGCTCTTTGCCAGGTTTTGTTCTGGGTGCTAGAGACATTGAGGTAAAAGACGGGAAAGGTCAGTGTTGTTTAAGGGGCTTTGTAGCATTCCACTGGTAATCTTAGTGCATTCTTTTCTGACTGACAAACGTACTTCAAGATCTCTATTTTTCTCATCCTTTCCCTCTCTCAATGCTGGAAGACAATATAAAATCTCTTTTTGAAATAATTTACCTCCTAATTCTCTTTTTAATTCTTAATATTTCATCTAAATTCTCAAAAATTTCTCATCATACTTAATACCATGTTTATAAATCTAAGATGCCATAAATTATAAGAACACACCACTATTTTATGTACCACTAAGAGCAAAAAAAATACCTTTGATAAATTATGTTACAATACTTTTTATCACATGCAATTTTAAAAAATTTTTTATTGAGGTATATTTGATTTATGATATTATTCACTTTATTCATTATTACTATGATTCATTTTATATTACAAAAAGAACCTATTTGAATTTATTTAGATGTAAATGTTTACTAAATCACTGGTGTTTATGTAAAAAGAAATATAAACATAATAAATTATTTCTAAAATTTCTTCACATTTAGAATCCAAATTACTGATCATTACAGAATCATTAAAGTCCATAATTTTCCATATAAAATATCCCTTTGTGCCATCAAGAGCCTTGGTGAAACATCATTTTTTAATTGTGCCTATTTCTGTCTGCAGGACTCTCTTGCAAGCTGCAGATTATATATCGATATTTATATATCTATTTATTGATATAAATTTGTACGCCCAAATATGAGCAGTAAGAAATACATCACAATTGCTGTCTACATGACAGCAATTGCATGACACCTTTTGATCTCACACATGTTAAAATGTACAAAGAAACATGGTTCTTAGAAATGATGAAATATATCACACCAAAAATGTAAGCCAATTTTTTAAAAATGTGCATTATAGCTACAAATTTTAAAAGAAAAATACTCCTGATTCTATCCACAAGTATCTTCAAGGGCAATGTTAGTCTCACGCAGATAAGCAATGAATGTATGGCAAGTTCCAAAACTGTGAAAAACTGCCCAAATGTGATCGTTCTCATCACCTCCTAAGGTAGAAACAAGAAATGTGTCCCCATTCAAAATTACCAGTGTCTGCTGTTTGCTCTGTCTGAGGAAATGTCTTGAAAGTGAAACGAAGATCCAAGACTGCCTACAGAATCAGCTTTGCCAAGAACCTTAATTTAGCTCTGTAAAATCCTAGAGCCAGTAGAGAATTTGTAGAATGCCTAGTCCCAATATCCTTCTCTGGCACTGAGGAAACCCAGGCCTGCAGTCATAGAGATAGACACTAGACCTCAAGCTTCCTGAGTCTTGTGCCATAACTCTTTCTTCCGCACACTTCAGCCCTTCTCTGCGAGTCATTCTAGCACTTCCAGAAGAGAAGTAGTACCCCATTCATGCTCCCAATGTGATACTGTTTGGCACTGAAAGGACACACTGCAATATGGTTCTTCTGGGTTTGATTGAAAAGGACTGAAAAATGTCTTTTCAAAACATTCTTAAAGCAGAATTTAAAATCATCTAAGGACCTCTAGGAAAGACAGAGCTGACTAATGGGTAGGAATCACCAATCTGTAACAAAGGTCGGTGAACTATACTTCTTGGGGAAAAACCCTACGTGCCACCTGTTTCTAAAAATAAAGTTTTGTTGGAACACATTCATGCCCATTTGTCTCTGTATTGTCTATGGCTGTTTTCAAGCTATAACAATGGCTGAGTAGTTACAATGGAAACCACGTGGCCCATAAAGCTGAAAATATTTACTATCTGGCTTTTTACAGAAAAAGTTGTCTATCTCCTTACCTAGAAGATAGGCTTTTAAGGACAGAGGTCAGGAATAATAACAAGCTGCAGCTTCAGGCTCCAGAATAGATTTTATGGGTTGATGGTACAGAAAAAACTATTCTTTTTAAACATCCGTTTAACCAGGGCACTCATTATCCCTACCTCATATTCATATTTCTTCATCCCATAGAATAGAACACGAACACACAAAACATACACACAAACACACATGCACACTTCCAGAAAAAAAGGGAGTGGATTTTGTCCAGTTATCTGCCAGGGTTAATCTTGTTGTCACAATCTAATTAAGTGATACATTTATATTTTCAGCTATGAAGAATTCTTCAATTATCCTCTTGACTCATCATGTTTCCCAAAACCCTTGTCCAGTGTATTTGAGACCTGACTCCAAACTTTCAACACTCCCACTCCTGAGTCATCCAAAACAGTAACCTATTCCTCTGCATTACTTCTACAATAAAATTCTTATCTAATAGACACTGATACTGTACTGAATACATCCTGCAAGTAGTATATCTCCATAAACATAATTGGGCTACAGAAGTTCTATTAATAAAAATATTATAAATGAAAATACTGCTTTTATTTTGATCCAAAAGTTAAAGAATATATATGACATTTTTAGAATATAATCTTATTGTTATCAGGAGCAGAGACTTTGGAAATAACTGTGCTCTTCACTTAGCACAAAATTATCCACTTATGCTAAACAAATCAAGGGACAGCCTTGATGGTGAAAACTCAACAGGACTCTTTTAGCATTACCCATATAAATAAATCAAGAATTTAGCTCACAAAAGAAGAATCACTGGATTTATTTGTAAATCAATTTATAGATAGTGATTCTAGATAAGAAGTAAAGATTCTTCTTTAGAAAATGTTGTAGAACTTATAAAGTTAGGATTTGGGAAATAGTACAACCCCTAAACTGATGTGGTAATCTACTAGATGGAAAATACACACCCAAATAAATGCCTATTTAAGTGCACAATCTCCTATGGCCTTAATGTGCCACCGGCTAATTTTTTACAGGCGGTCCCTACAAGAATAGAAACATCTTGAAATGCAATTCATTAAATGAGTCCCTCAACCATACTTAAAAATATATATATATTGTGAACTCTAATTGACTGTAAACTTTCCAACAGAGAGCTTTATGTATGCTAATAGTGTTGGCCAGAGAACATCCCCAACAATTTCCCTGGGTAAGTAAACCTAAGAGAGAGGTTGGCAGTCATCCGCACTGAGGTTCTCCTAAGCCTGCCAGAATACCTTAAAATGCTGGAGTTGGTGAAAATACTTCTTTAGATATTCACACTTTCCAATCCCTCCTTTTCCTCCCAGCTTGATTTGTAGTATTTGGTTCATTTGCTCTCAATCCAAAAGAAAATAAAATAAGCTTACTGAGGACTTAGGAGAAAGTATAAAAGATCTGAGGATGCTGAGAAGAAATACAAGAGAAACAAATATGGCACTGAGACATTAGACAAAACCTGGCATAGAGTTGCAGAAAGAAGGAAAACAGATTTACTTGAAGAAAGAAAAATAGTATCCAAAAAATGAGAAGCTGGATGGAGTGGGAGAGGAGAAGGCAGGGAACAGAGGACGGAGAACTCCTAGCTTTGAGAGCTTATAAACATTGGAATGATTTAACAATCTCCTTGAGAGAGTTGTGAAATGTTTTGTTCCTGGAAATGTTTAGACAAAATGTAGGTAAATTGATGCAGAGAAGTAATTTAGTTGACGTCTCTAGATGTCCTTCCAACTCTGATTCTATGATTTTGTAACTTAAGAATGACTGAGGTAATGCCAAAAACAATAGTAAGAACCCAAGCTTATGTTAAGCATACACACAAGATTTATGGTCTGCCTCAGAACTTTTTTCCAGAGTAACACGGAGTGAATTTCAAATGCATCATTCTCTGCCGGTAATCATTTGTTTAAGTGCTAAGAGTGACAGTACAACTGTGTAACAATATTCAGTCTATACATGTAATTGCCCTTCTGGCTTTCTTTGTATTTGGGTCCAATTTTCTTAAACTCCAAATCAGATAAATGTCTCATCAGCTTTCCAGTAGTCTTCCTAAAGATATCACAATTTCTTCAGATTCTACTAGATTATTTCTATATTCTTAATGACAGGCCCAGTCTCAGTTAAACAAGCTAAAGAACTTTTTTTTTTTCAAATTTCACAAAATGTTGACCCATTCTAATGCAATTTTATTCTACATTATGAGGTATGCCTTCCTGGGAAGCAGCAGCATACTTATATTTTCATTTAGATATGATATAATGGGTTTGATCTGGGGGATGTGAGTTAATTCTGCATTTTCTCTCATTTATCTGAGTTTTCAATGGTATTCTATATATTCTCCTTTTGGTCCATCACACAAAAAAATGTTCATGTTAATTTACCACCATGCATATCAAAGGGAGGCTCTAACAAAGGGAGGCTCTGCTTCTCGGTAGCAGCATTCTTCAGAATGTTATCCTTTATTACTCCCTAATGTACAGGCCCATTTTTTTAGGGGTAACATTGTATCTGAAGGCCGACTTTCAATTACATACCTATTCAAAAGCTGTGCAGTATTCAAACCTGGCTGATATTTCCACCAGGATTATATTTAGACTATTTCCCACTATCATTTTAAGTGAGCATTTTTTTTTTTACCCACTCTGAATAATACCGAACAACCCAGTCATTATTCCTTTGGCCAACCTCTGCTATTTTCTGTTCCCCTTTTCCTTTTACTCCAGTAATTGCTTGCTTTCAGTTCTTTTTATAGGCCAACCAATTCATCACATGTATTCAGTATTTTCTCATAATTTTCACTCTAAATACTGTTTCTGACATCTCGCCAATATCCTATTGGGTCTCCCTATTTCTGCTTTTATTTAAATGCTAATTATTTCAGTCTTGGGCATTTTGGAAGAATTAATGAGTACATGAGAAAACTGATGTTCCTAAAATATTAAGGTCATTAACCCAGCTAGTTATTAACCCTCAAAAAACATCCTTATAGGAAAGAAGGTGATTATTGTTCCTGTAGCATCTTTAATTAAAAAAAAAAAAAGGAACTATTTTCTTTGGTACAACTGGTTTTCAGACATAATAGGATTCATCAGTTTAAAACAAATTTAGGAAATGTCAAAGAATAATTTTAAGACATTATCTGTCAGTGAGCCATTTTATTTTTATACAAGGAAAACCAATAAATAGATTAATTTCTTTAATGACAGACAAAAGCAGAAGAGGAGAGAACAAAACTGTCTGAGAAGAGTAAACCATTTTTTTCCCCCCTTGGGTAAGTGACAGCTAACAAAGAGCCAATCAAGATATTCACAAGGAGACAATTTCACCCATTTACGGATTCTCTGAAAAGCACAGCGAGTTTTCCAGTGAGGCGCAAGCAAGCCCATCCCTGAGTAATGGCTCTGGGCCCTTTCTCCTATGAGAATTTCTCAACTCCCCACAGTTTGATCAAACTCAGCTCCCTAGTCTCTCTGGCTATCAGGGCATCAGTTCCCTCTGACACAGAACAATGACCTGAAAATTACTTGGGGGAAAGTGGCTTTGTATTAGCATGTAAGTATGTGAATATAAACAGCAAAGTTGGACAAAAAGCTTATGGATTATACTTCTTGTGTCATCTTGATATGGCCCCTTTAGTTTTGGAGCACTTTCTCGCATCTGGCACAAGATGTGACAGGATCTCCTTGTACTTTTCTTCCCCCGACCTGGGTCAGCCATTTCTCTAGAGACCCTCATTTCTTTCTCTTGGTGAGTGTATTTAGAAAACAAATTCTGAGCACTAGGTGTGCTCATTGCTATAAGGGTATTCTTATATCTGGACCTTTCCAGTTCATAGAGCAAGAAAATACACCTATGCTTTCAAGTCCAAGTCAACACGACCAGATCAGTTAAAGGTTCACTGCGAAGCTAATGAGCTCCTTCTAATGCTCTATACCTAATTTTGTTATTTCTAATTTTTCTTAAAGAGATTCTCCACAATTGTATAAGCTTCGAGGCTCAAAAAAACTGTATAATACCTATATCCTCATACCTTAACACAGGGTCGCCTTCATATTCTACAATACCATTCTTGTAATCTGCCTTCTTTAACAGTGAAAACGCTGATTCCTAAAAAGATCAATATATAAACTCACCTTCTTTATCTTCTAATATACATAAAATAGTTTTGGAATTACAATACCAATAGCAACACCTACAGCAAACCTGCTAAGTAAAGTTTAAGATTTGATTGCCATTCTGCCCTTTGAATGCATTCTACAAAGGGTTGTTTAAAGTTATTTGAATTTTTACTTTGTATAGTTATCAATTTCATAACACATTAGGTTCATTTATATGTTTCTATTTAATTTTAGGGATTTTTACTAATTATATAATAATTTAATCTTAGTTTCATTAAATATTTACATGACTCAAAACTTAAAATGATAAAACTAGAGATAGCATTCCTATCCTTAACCTCTCCAATCTGTTCCTACCCATCTTAAGGCCTGCTCTGAAATCTCATATTATCCCTGACTCTTACGGGGAAGAGTAGCCATACTCCCTTAACTTTATCCCACTTAACTTGCTTTATTGTCCTTAATGTTACCTATCACTACAGGACATAATTTTATTTATTCATTCATTCATTCATTTATTTATTATCTGCTTCTACTAGAATATAAATTCCCTGAGAATACTTTGTTTCATTCACTGCTATAACCCAAGAACCTACAATAATCCCATGCATAGTAGGTATTCAATACTTATTTGTTGCAGGAATTTCATGAATGAATAACATATTTATTTAAACAAATTGGAGCCACCCTATAAAGACTGTTCCAAAACTTGTCTTTTTTACACAATATTTCCTGGAGATCATTCCACATAAATTTTTCCCTTATTTGTGGAAGGCTACATAATATTCCATGGTAAGGCTATAGTGTATTTAATCTGTCCTCTGTTGAATGGCATTCAGATTGTTTCCAGTCTCTCACTGCTGCAGACCCTGCCATAATGAACACCCATTAACTTAGAGTTGAGTTCATTTTTATATTTAGTATATTTAAAATATTAATCTTCAACAAAAGTTGTATAATAGAGAAGAAAGAAAAATTTAGATCTATTTTAGAAGATAAATATGATTTCAAAGACATTTCCTACTTATAGTAGTTTCAGATGAAGCTGCAGACTTATAGATGATATATATTGGTTTTACGCATTCTAAATGGTATTTGGGTGCAAATGCTTGAGAAGAATAGAATAAAATGATTTCTAAGATCCTATGTAACCCCAGGATTACTCCAGGGTATCCTATGCTCTTTTGGCTCTATAGAATATACCAGATTTATTTTAACCCATTTTTCCCAGATCTTTTAAGATATTAATGTGTAAAATGATAGAAGTCTTTTGAAATAGAGTATCTACATCTACAGGTAGTATTAGGGTTATTTAATTCACTCAGATGTTTACAGCAAAAATAATGATAGTAATGGACAACATACTGAATTTTTTAAAAAACTGAGTTCATAATGATACTGTGAGAACACAAGAGAAAGAGAACAAGCTGTACATGTGTAAAGTGAAAGTCCAAAATGTGAACAATTTGGAAATCTAGGAGAAAGGTATTCAAGTGTACTTTAAAATGTTTCCAAAATTTAAAAAATTGGAGAAAAGGAAACAAATCATGAAGAGTCTGAAAGGCAAGGAGCAGGTACATGGCGAGATGCAGGGACATCTATGTCTCTCTCACCCTTCTGTTCCTCAACCTACCTTCCTTCTAAAAAAAAATAAGTTGCACTGAACTACCTGCTCTGACAAAAGCAAACATAATTCCATATACAGTTTGCTATGGATAATGCATTCTCAAGAACTACTTTATTTTAAAATACTAAATGTTACATTTGGGGATTTCCTGGAAAGTGGAAGTGACATTTGAAACTAATACAAAAACAAATGTAAATACTGTAATAGCAGGATATTTTATGTATCTATTTGATAGGCAAACTGCAACACAATCGTAATTAAATATACTCTCTTTAGAAATACATGATGACAAAGGAGGCAAGGATATACAGTGGAGAAAAGACAGTCTCTTCAATAAGTGGTTCTGGGAAAACTGGACAGCTACATGTAAAAGAAAGAAATTAGAACACTCCCTAACACCATACAAAAAATAAACTCAAAATGGATTAGAGACCTAAATGTAAGGCCAGACACTATAAAACTCTTAGAGGAAAACATAGGCAGAACACTCTATGACATAAATCACAGCAAGATCCTTTGACCCACCTCCTAGAGAAATGGAAATAACAACAAAAATAAATAAATGGGACCTAATTAAACTTAAAACCTTTTGCACAGCAAAGGATACCATAAACAAGACCAAAAGACAACCCTCAGAATGGGAGAAAATATTTGCAAATGAATCAACTGACAAAGGATTAATTTCCAGAATATATAAACAGCTCATGCAGCTCAATATTAAAAAAACAAACAACCCAATCCAAAAATGGGCAGAAGACTTAAACAGACATTTCTCCAAAGAAGACATACAGATGGCCAAGAAGCACATGAAAAGCTGCTCAACATCACTAATTTTTAGAAAAATGCAAATCAAAACTACAATGAGGTATCACCTCACACCAGTTAGAATGGGCATCATCAGAAAATCTACAAACAACAAATGTTGGACAGGGTGTGGAGGAAAGTGAACCCTCTTGCACTGCTGGTGGGAATGTAACTTGATACAGCCACTATGGAGAACAGTGTGGAGGTTCCTTAAAGAACTAAAAATAGAATTACCACATGACCCAGCAATCCCACTACTGGGCATATACCCAGAGAAAACCATAATTCAAAAAGACACATGCACCCCAATGTTCACTGCAGCACTATTTACAATAGCCAGGTCAAAGAAGCAACCTAAATGCCCATCGACAGACGAACGGATAAAGATGAGGTACATATATACAATGGAATATTACTCGGCCATAAAAAGGAATGAAATTGGGTCATTTGTAGAGACATGGATGGATCTAGAGACTGTCATACAGAGTGAAATAAGTCAGAAAGAGAAAAACAAATATCATATATTAACGCATGGATGTGGAACCTAGAAAATGGTGCAGATGAACCGGTTTGCAGAGCAGAAATTGAGACACAGATGTAGAGAACAAACATAAGGACACCAAGGGGGGAAAGCAGCTGGGGGTGGGGGTGTGATGAATTGGGAGATTAGGATTGACATGTATACACTGATGTGTATAAAATGGATGACTAATAAGAAAATAAATAAATAATCATTTAAAAAAAGAATGTGTCTTGGTTTAACAACAACAACAACAATAACAAAGACATACTGAACACACATTACTTTAACATTAGCATTTATTCTAAATCCAAAGGTGATTTAGGTAATGTAACATAACATACATTTCAGGAAAGTGTCATATCAAACTAAGCAGGGCTGGCCTGTTTATCCTTCATTCCCAGGCTTCTCTCCTCCCTTTTAGAAGATTCCCACATCTTCAGGGGTTCGCCATCCAAAGCACATGTTATTTATTCATTCACTTTGTTCCTCCTCATCACCAAAATCTTACCTCTGCCTTGTATCTGCTCTACTCAACCCTCTGCTCCCTGATTCTTAAGCACTGCATGGAAATTCACCTTCTGTATCCCTTTCCTTCGTGGTCCACAGTATTTGCTAGCTAGCATTATAAATTATTCCTGCTTAGCATGCTAATTAGGAGAACAAGTTGACCACTCCATAAGTATGTGAACCGTAGCCTTCTGACAATACCACGGCTTTCTAATGCCTCAATTACATCAAAGTTATTCCTCAACTTCCTCTGTAAACCTACAGCCCTGTGCACATCTTTGTAAAACATGTTACTTAATAGTGAAATTATTTCTCTAGGTCTTTATCATATCCCAATCAGACCAAGTTCCTTAAGAGCACAGATCATATCTTGAACATTTTAGTATCCCTATACATAAATAACCCAACACTTAGCACATTATAAATGCTCAGTAAAAGACTATGTGACTTACTTATCAAATTGAAAACAATTTCTTTCTGGAAACACTTCAGCCTGGAAGTAGACAGTGCATTTCAGAGAGAATTCTTTAAGAAAAACCAAACTAATAAGAGGAGTAACAAGCAGGGAGATCAAAGACCAGAGCCTTTTCCAGTTGCCAGAAAAACTCTCTGCTGTTGAAAGCAGATAGATTCAAAATAGCTTTTGGGGGCTTCCCTGGTGGCGCAGTGCCTGAGAGTCCGCCTGCCGATGCAGGGGACATGGGGTCGTGTCCCGGTCCGGGAATTTCCCACATGCCGCGGAGCTGCTGGGCCCGTGAGCCATGGCCGCTGAGCCTGCGCGTCCGGAGCCTGTGCTCCGCAACGGGAGAGGCCATAACAGTGAGAGGCTCGCGTACCGCAAAAAAAAAAAAAAAAAAAAAAAATAGTAGCCTTTTGGTTGAAACAAGGGTAGCCTTATGGGAGAAGCATGCTTAGTGCCCAACCTTGAGATAATCCGACAAAGAACCCATTTCAAAAGAACAGAATTTGAGCCATTTCTGTTAAGCCTTCACTTTTACCCAGGTGATTCTTGTTACAGTCAGAAAGCGCGGGGGGGGGGGGGGGGGGGTCGACTTTACCCAAAACAATTTTCAAGAAAAAGAGTACAATAGATTATATATGACCACGAATCTCCTCCTGGAACTTAAAACCTTAGTCTATTTAATATCCTGGTCTTACAAAAAGCAACAGTGCCTTTCAAAAATAAGGGGGAAAGAAGAAATTGTCCTGGGAAGCAAACACAATCACGGAGTTGATATCTATTGTATACTGCAGTAAAGATTAAATTCTAAAACTTTCAACTATGGGAACCAACTTACAATATTATAGTTCTCTAGACCTGACAGATTATAAGAGTGAAAGAAAACTGGGGTGAAGGCAGAGAACCAGAACTCTAAACCCAGAATCTGTATCTTCTGTTCGCCCAAGCAAAGCATTTGACTTACCTGCACCTCCGATTCTTAATCTGAAAACTGAGTACGTTGAACTTGCTGTGATTTTAAGGTTCTTTCGGGGCATGTTATTAAATAATTCCATGTTTGATTTGTTTTTTTTCTGAGAATAAAATTAAAATGGGGGTGAAACTGCCCATAAACTGTATTAGTATATATGAGTTTTGAGTGATTCCTGGGCTGCACTGCCCAGAGCTTGCTCTCAAAACCAAAGCTGGGCTCTCACGGCGTTATTCTCAGGGGGTGGGAGTGCTGGCTGCAGATAGCTCACAGCTGAGTCTCCCTCAAGGAATTAACCTCAGGTGCAGGGGGTTGACTGACCACAGACACTTCTTCCCAAGGAAGAAGTAGCTACCAATCAATGCAGAGATACAAGGACTCAGCCCTGTTGCCTCAATTTGGGACAACTCTGAAAGACAATCCGAGGTCTAGAGCACCCCAAGGACTCATATAAAACCCATTACAAACACAGTGTAAATTCTCCCCCAACCCAATCTTGTTTCCCTCACCCCCTTTCAGGTATTGTGTCCAAGAGTATTCCCCAGTGTCCTCCTAACAGCACATCTCCATCTCAAGTCTGTGTCCTGGGGAATCCAACAAGTGGTCCTAGAAAGCAAATTATAAAACAGAATTTGGGGGAGCTGAAAGTGAGGATTCCTTCATTGGTGGAAGATAGAATACTTATTCCTGGCATGCTAAAGTGGTACAATTATTAAAATTTTTACCTGTGGTAAACTGAAATGAGACAGTGTGTCAGAAAGCACTGGCAGATACAGTGTCTTAGGTATTTGAGAGAATTAGGGAAAAAATAATTATAAGAACTATAGAATCTGACAACTTTTGCTGGCTACTACTGATGCACTGTAAAACTTCAAGGATACTCTGAGAGGGATTCATCTCAAATTTAAAACTACCAAAATCAAAGGGCCTCCTTGGAAGCATATAAAGTAGATGCTTATCTACTGCAGCCAGAGGGCAGAAAAAGCTTAAGATCAGGTTCAACAATGAATTATAAGGAAAGCAAAAGTCCAGAGAAGAGAAACTGAATTCTCAATCACAGCAGGTATGCCACTCAAGATAAAACCCTGAGACTTGGAATGGGGACATCTGGGTTGAGACATTTGAGAATCTTGACCCCTCAGATCTGTCTAGCCCTGCAGAAGTAGCTTACCCTTCTCAAAGCTTAGTATTCTGCCCTGGCTCTTAGATGATGCAGAGCCTTGAAAGAGAACACCCACCCTCCTCAGGTTCTACCCTACTGACACCTCCGGCTACAAGACTAATAACTAGGGTCAAATCACTACATAACCCAGCCAAGCACGTTCTCAGCCTGCTGAGGGAGAACAGGGATACAGAAGGAGCTAATAGGACCTGGCGAATGTGAGTCAGGAGGAGCCAGGAGAATATGTATGGAGCTGGAGACTGAGGGTGCTGGATCAATGAGTGTGGAGCATGAAGTTAGGTAAGGGAGAGTTTATCCATACAAGGACCCTCTCCAGTGACACAGGAGTTCGTAATCTGGCAGGACCCTGAGATATGGTGCTAAGACACTGTTATCCACATCTTGGATGCCTAGAAAAAGCAATGGCCCACACCAAAAGAACAAGAAATGGGAGAACAGCTGTGCTAGTGGAAAAGGGTGCAAAAAGATCAGGAGAGGTAATATGCCAGGGAGGACATTCTAATACAATGGGGAAAAAAAAAAAAAATAGTCGCTGACCAGCTGTGCTCCATGGATGCACTTGAAGGGCGACACTGTTTCCTAAAGCAATAAGCAATGCGTTGGTGAAAGAAGCACCAGAAATGGTGAGAAACTTACTGGTAGCTATTCTTTCTAATGCGGGGATAATTGTAGGAGATGCTGGATAGTAACCAGAATTTTATAATCCTAAAATAATACAG
Source organism: Kogia breviceps (assembly GCF_026419965.1). Lineage (NCBI taxonomy): Eukaryota > Metazoa > Chordata > Mammalia > Artiodactyla > Physeteridae > Kogia > Kogia breviceps. Next base: position 98,651,529 of record NC_081313.1, on the reverse strand, counting down.
GACAGGATGCAATTGATGGAATTCAGAGTATGCCACCGCAGAATATGCCAATCTGGCTTGTGGATTATTTTGAGCAGAAAACAAACAAAGCCCAAAAGACTCAGGAAGAACCTTTGAACTCCACCATAACTGCCTAAAAGAATTTAAGATAGAAGGCCTCTTCCAGGAAGGAGCTATCACTATAGTAAAGTATGGACTAGGTAGGGTAGACAGGGAGGAACAAAGCAAGACCCATTTGATCAAAGTCCTCTCTGTGTTCCATTGTCTCTAGATGGCCCAGCAAACACTGGTTTACCAAACATTAACTCTTTTCTACTTCCTGTGAATTACCTCACCTCCCTTTGAAGTCCCAAACCCCTACCTTCTTCTCCTTAGTCAAAATGATATACATAATCCATCTTACCTTACTGTCTTTGGAATTCTTCATGCTTATGTGTATTCCCCTACAAACATAACAGAATTTGATTTTCTCTTGTTAATCTGCCTATGTCATTTTAATTATTTGACCAGCCATGAGGGGAAGGGGGAGAATATTCCCCCTTCAGAATACTTCAGAAACAAGGGGTATGCCCTTATCAAAATGAGGGGCAAAGTGGAGTTGCAAATTTTATTTTATCTTAAGATGCCAATGGCGTACTGGCATCTTAGGTGCCAGTACTTTTTAAAAGATTTCCAAATCTCTATTCTGGGATGCAATTAAATTGCTTTAAAATATTTGATCTTTGTAAGAATTTATTTTAAACTTTGTTAGAAGGGACCAAAGCAGTCTTTAGAGTTAATTTTGCCTCACTGATGAAGCAATAAATACTCTTCTGGGTACCCCACCCAACCCCCACCCCCATGTGGCTGATGGGTATTCCAACAATTTCTGGCCCTCTCTGTGCTCAGAGGATTGTTTTGATTGCTCCCTTTTGGTGGTTTTTTCCCCTGCTTTGAGAAGTCAGCTGAAGATCCCAGACTCTCAAAGATGTTTGGAGCGCCCTCTCTCTCTCTCTCTCTCTCTCTCTCTCTCCCTCAATCTCTCTCTGCAGCTCTCTCCTCTCCAGTATTTTTCCCTAAGAACTCTAACCACATCAGCCCTCCCAAAACTATCTCTTTAGCTCAAAATACTTACATGTGAGAACACAAGACTGTATTAAGGAAATGAAGCATCGTGATCAAATTGACCAAGTTTATGCATCAATCCATAATCTGTATGAATTTTCTCAAATAATTACAAGTTGGTATGATCCCCTTTCCTAGAAATCCTAGACATTTCTGAAATACAGAACAAGTACACTTCCCAGGAAGTTTTATTAAGATGTTTAATTAGCAGAATGTACTATAAAACACATATACCTATAACCATTGAGATTTCTGAGATAATTTCAATGTGCAAAACCCAATATTCTTACACCCCAGATAAATTGCCAATACCTGAGTTCCCAGCATTCTTCCTGTGGCTTCTATATCGCATGCTTTTGTAGTAAACAAAGATGGAATTCCTGGCCAACAAATGTCCCTATTTTCAGAGAACTTGTTGCTCTCCCACAGTTGTGGGTCCTGCAGTCATGCTGGAATCACATACCCTTGTACCCACAGGAGCAGAGTTATACAAGTCAAGATAAGCTCAGAGAATTCTCTACCTACCAAAATTTGGAATGAAACCTAGAGATACCAGTTAATCTCTTTGATGCCTGAACTGAAATGACCTTTACAATTACCTAAAGCCGTTACATGGAAAAGCCAAGAAAGTTGATCTAAAGAGAGAAGAGAGTAAAGATGAAATGCAAAGAGAAACAGATCATTTGGGAGAGAGTAAATGAGGTTATAATAGCCTTACAGTCCTCAGTAATCTCTATGTGTGAGACACATCTATGTTTCCTGACATTGAGTTCCAACAGAAATTATTTTAATAAATTCTCCTTTTTCATTTAAACTATTATAACAGAAAAATTGACCTAGCATGCCTTATGGAATGCAATCAAAGTGCAACTTTATTTATCTCCCCTTGTCCTTTAAACTTCATTCTGTGAAAGAAAATTTTTCACTTGCCTTGCATGAAAATTCTTTCTCTAGTAAACCCCATAAGTTTTTGTTCTCATTTGAAGTATAAAATGACCTCCAGTCACTTTAAAATCCAAAAACTGCCTCAGTTCTCTAATTATCAAGGCGTAGGTAATAATTCAAACTCAGTTTTCCTCTCAGGCTACTACTGATGGTTAGCAACTTACAAGTGGAGAGGGAGAGAAGCTGAGGGGGTGCATCATCTTTCTTTCTCTACTCACCATGTCTCCTCTGCTAACTGCAGTTTCTGACATCCCCAGGTTTGAATCCAGTTGGAAAAGAGGGCTTGGAGTCAAAAGCAGTCACACCGGAAGTGCAGGGATCATCTGGCAATAGGCGCCTCTCAATGACAGATGTACAGATGCTGACCTATTTCATCAGAACCTTTGTGAACTTTCTAGAAGAATATACTTCTCACCTCATGCTTAATCCCTTGGGCTGCAATAGCTGCAGTGTGACAAATACACATATTCTTTTGGTAGTCCTTTCCTCCTTGACCCCCAGATTCCCAGGAATCCTGGTAATTCATACCACACAAAACTCCCTCTTGGAATACTCAAGCTATCTGGGAAGTTCTCTTGGACAGAATTATAAATGGCTTCACCATTTCTGTCTTTCCTGTGAGGTTTACTCTTGGTGCATAGGAAGAACACATTCTTTGCACAGCTGCCACTAGGAGTGGGTTACATTTCAAACAGTCCTCTGTTCTCTTTCTTTGCCTTACTGCCACCAGCTGATAGCAACAGCTCCTCACCTAGACCAGCAGATACATCTTAGTTTCTGAGTTGTCCTATTGAGGTAGCACTACCCTCACTTCTTTCTCATGGAGGAGTGGAAATCAAGGCAAGAGTTCACAACTCCCTTCTTCCCTGGATCACTTTATGCAATTGGCCTGGATCATGGTCCCTGAGACAGGTCCAAGAGTTTAGAAACAAACTGTCCATTTTTTTAAAATTTCAATATAGGACCTTTTCTTTGTGTGTAGCTCCCATTGCATGCTGGTGCCACAGGTAAAAGTTAAATTTTATCATGTATGATTAATATTAGTTGGTTTCTATTACTATCCCTCTGACCCCTGATAAAGAACCATTAATGAAGCACTCACAGTATTCATGGAAAATATCTACATTATAGGCTTTATGAACCTGAAGGTAAATCTCACTGTTGAATGACTGTACATGTTCATGGAATGTAACTATTTGCTGAATCAAGAATTTGAATCACATTAGCTAACAAATGATCTAGCAAACTATTTTACATCCTTATCAATATGTTATCTTGATTTTTTTTTTAACCCTGAGTGAAATAGAAAGTAAATCTTGTGGAATAGTTTAAGGAAAAGATCATTCTTATTTAGAAAATAGAAGTTGTAAAAGTATCAAAGTATCAAAAAATCAAAGGCTGGGATTGTAGAATAGGACTGCGGCTTAAATCTATGATTATTAGAACCCACCAGACAATTCATTCATTGAACAAATATTAATTGGGCAGCTAGCATCTGTAATCCATTATGATGGGAGCTAAGTATAAATGCGGAATAAAATTAGCATGATTCCTGCTCCTTTGAAGCTTACTATCTATATTCACTCTAGTTAAAAACAAGAAAAAAAAAGATTCATGAAATTATTTCCTCCAGTACCCTACTTACTCATCAAGACAGAAAGAAAATTGTGATTAAAGGTAAAATCTGCTTAATTTATGGTGTGAAAATATGCACAGGAAACATGTGCCTTTAGTCAAAAATGTGAATCCTTAGAAAGCCATCTGCTGAACAAGTTCCTTTCGTGAGGCAAACATAAAAGAACTGACCTTTAACAGAGTAAAGGTATAGAAAGGCAAAGAAATATTTTGCTTCATATATTATGAAGTTAACAGGAAAAAGAATAAAAATAAGGTAATCACATTTCTGCAGAATTGCTCTCCTCCAATCTGAAGAAACTAATGAAGGATGAAGGTTGTAGCCTAGAACAAGTGCTCAGTGTCTGCTGAAGAAAATGCCTGCAAATACACCCCCCCACACACACACACACTTCATACGTAGTACACAGAACAGCTCTCCTCATTCATCAATGCTGCTTTCATTTTGTACACACAAGGAGGATGAAGGTTGATATTATAATAATGATGACATGTAAGATACTATAGGGTTTATTTTGTTAGCAGAAATCTGACTTTAAATTTTATAAACTACCTTATTCTTCTATTTATGGGTTACTTGGACATTTCATTTATATTTTGCTTTAGTAGAGAGATATATAGGATATGGATTCTGAAGAATTATCCCTAAGATTGTCAAGAGACCTACCAGTTGCACCTAAAGTCAGCTGATATACCTGGCTTCCACCAGTGCTGATACCTAGGAGCAGTCAGACAAACCCATAAATCATGAATATTTAGAAACCTGATTTAAAACGCTTTATCAAAAATGAGTGTCGGTAACCTGCATTGTTATTTCTGGATATTTTGCATGTACTTTGCCAGGGTCTACTATAATTTAATACTAATTGGTGATTCTTTTCTAGATTTTGGAAATCAGAACAGCCTCCTGAGGAACAATTCCCCATTAGGGCTAATTTATAATCCAGCTCAGGACACTCTTGAGATCAAAAGGAGGAGCTATTACAAGATATGGAAACAACCCAAATGCCCATCAACAGATGAATTGTTAAAGAAGATGTGGTACATGTATACAATGAAATGGTACTCAGCCATAAAAAAGAATAAAATCATGCCATTTTCAGCAACATGGATGGACCTAGAGATTGTCATATTAAGTGAAGTAAGTCAAAGAAAAACAAATACCATATGACATCATTTATATGTGGAATCTAAAATATGACACAAATGAACTTATCTTTGAAACAGAAACAGACTCACAGACATAGAGAATAGACTTGTGGTTGCCAAGGGGGATGGAGGATAGGGGAGGGATGGATTGGGAGTTTGGGATTAGCAGATGCAAACTATTACATATAGAATGGATAAGCAACAGAGTCCTACTGTGTAGCATAGGGAACTATATTCAGTATCCTCTGATAAACCATAATGGAAGCGAATATTTTAAAAGAACGTATATAGATGTGTACCTGAATCACTTTGCTGTATAGCAGAAACTAACACAACATTGTAAATCAACCATATTTCAATAAAATCAATTTTTTTAAAAAGGAGGAGCACTAATAAATATGCCAGAACAAGAGTTATAAACCAGCAAGCAGCAACTCATGGTCACTCTAGCTGAGTTTTCAATCTCCGAAGGCAGAGTCTAGGATATTTGCTTTTCTTGAACAGAATAATAGAAATGCAACTTCAAAGGAAGCAGAGATGTCACCATGTGAGGAGATACAAATGCGTGGAGGCTCATGGCTGAGCTGTGTGTATCTTCAACTGCTTAAACTGCTAAAGATAGTAGCAATGGAAGAGAGGAAAAAGACTTGATCTGACACCTCACTGCCCACACAGCGTCTACCTCCCCCAGATGGCAACTAACTCATAGGCTCTCTGAGTTAATAACTAGAGTGTTCAGTATGACAACAACTCGTGAACCATGCAATCCCATAATAGGAACAACCAGACCATGTGGGAGCAGGAGAACATCCAAAAGAGCAAATTTTGCCAACTTACTTATCTAGAAATTGTGATTTTATGGGATTGCTTTGGGGAAACTTAGACTTAGCATAATTTGCCAATTATTTGTCTTTAAATATGATTTATTTTCTGTATTTATATCTATACCACAGAACCAGGGCTCTGACATTAGGATTATTGATGTAACTAAAGGTTATCTCTCTGATCTACCCAGCAGGATCCTAGGTCACCTCTCCTAACCAGAAGGCTATAAATAAGTGCAATTTTCTCACTAATGATCTCTCAGAAATTGTTGTGTTATGCCAAGAGTATTTGTCTTTATTATTGGGACAGAAAGGCATAACTGTATTTGAATAAATTACTTTGGGGGAATTATCTTTGCTACTGATACATTATCAGAATGTAAAATCATGAGTTCATAACACATTCTTTCTACCCAGTCATTCGTTTGTTCATTCATTCATTTATTCAACCAATATTTGTGCCTGCTATGCACTAGGCATTGTGTTTTGTTGTAAGGACACAATGATGGATAAAGCACAGCATGGCTTCTGCCTTTGTAAAGCTATCCACTTAGTGAGGGAGAGAGACCACAAACAAGTAAACAAACCTACAAGTCAAGGCTATGGTCCAAGTCACTAGAAAATAAAAAGGGGATATGTTAAGATAGAATAGTCAAAGAAGGCCCTTGTAGAAAGAAAGTCTTCACTTGCTCCATTCTTTCTTACTATCTTTAGATTCTCTCTCTCTCTCTTTTTTTTTTTCCATTTCTTCAAATTTCTAATCTTAAGTGACATACCCTTATGAATTTGTTTTCTTTCTCATCCGTATTTATTTGGTTGCCTTAATTTATTCTACACTTTTACTCCCTCTTATCTTGTGTATGTGGCCTGTCAGCAAGGAAATCTTATGGAAATTCACCATTTTTCTCTGGTATAAGGAAATTTAAGCCAAAACTTTATTCATCATTAACCTCATGTTCACAACTTTGTCACATTATACTATTTAAGTATTTTAACAGTATTTAAACTACTGTGTAAGATGTGAAACACGGGTCAGAGCATATCCTATAACATTTTATTTGAAATTTCTTGTATGACCTACATTGTTTTTGCTAGAAAAAATAATTGACTCAGTTAGTGAGGCTACGAGTCCCATGAACATAACTTGGGTTTCTTTTCTTCTTCCCTCTCTCTCAAAAGTGTTCTGGGAGACTTCTGAAATTGACAAAGCATCTGCAACATCACATAGATGCATAAGAAGACATTTCTAATCGCTTTATGTAACCAATTCAACAAATTCATTAAACTGCATTCAGTGGGGAATACAAGCATAACCCTCTCCCTCCAAGCTCACGGGCCAGCAGAGCGGAAAAATTTGTTTTCATTACTATGTAACACAAATTTGTCCAAGCTTCATTAGTCTATTGGTAGTAAATGGAGTTCATATTAACAATAATAACTCTAATTTCACTAGTTCTTATCTGATTGCTGAAGCATGGCCTTCGACTCCATGCTGAGGCCCCGCTAATATTTTTGGTGTCTGCCAGGTTCTCTATTCTGTTCTTCCCAGATGGCACTTGTGTTCTGCAGTTTCTGACAGGCACTGCGATCTCACATCCAGAACATGGTACCTTCAATGTTTATTTATAACCTACTCTTTTCCTAGTACCCAGCTTTGTTATCGACCTGGTTTACTGTGCCTGTATCATTCTATCCTCAGCATACATCCTCTCCAAAGAGGCACCTCAGGCCCTGTGCAAGCAGATGTGAGCTCTCAGGTCATCCAATCAATTGGAAATAATTGGCTAAACCCAAGATAGATGGTCTCTGTTTACTTGGACCACAGCACCCCTAGGTCTTTTATAGCTGTGGTCTGGAGTTAAGAGAGAACAGCACAAGGGGGAAGGATTGGGAGTTTGGGATTAACAGATGCAAACTATTATATATAGAATGGATAAAGAGCAGAGGGAACTATATTCAATATCCTGTGATAAGCCATAATGGAAAAGAACATGAAAAATAATATATATGTATATAACTGAATCACTTTGCTGTACAGCAGAAATTAACACAACATTGTAAATCAACTAAACTTCAATAAAAGAGAGAGAGAGAGAGTGATGCTCAGCTTCCTCAGCTATCAGTCTCATTAAAGGGGTTAAGGTGGCGCCTCCAGGTTTGGTATAAGTTTGTTCCTCAACTAAATGATTGGAATTAATATCAAGCCTCCTTTAGATCTTCTGCCCCATTTATCAGAGGTCAAGAGGAAGTCTGTGTGATGAGGCTAAGACTACATCTCAAGATGGCTTTAACTATCATCTTGACCCTAGACCATTGGATTCAAGAAGGAACCCCCAAATCTAACCAACTTCCTATCCCCAACACCCACACCTTTGCCACAATCTCTGATGATTCCAACAGGACTGATCTCATTATTCCCTTTATTCTCTATAATGTTACCATAAGAATCCAGAAACCCAAGATATCATCCATCACCTGGACCCTAATCTCCACTAATAGATACAAATCACATCCTCTCTTTCCCTCACTTCCACCCAAACTTCAAAAACTCTTCCACCCTCTCCTCTGAAATTCACCATTCAGCATCATCAAAACCCTCCATCCTAATATTTCTGAATATTTTCTTCATTTTCCAGCTTTAACAAAAGGCTGGTTATTCCCTTAGAATACTCCTTCCCTTGCAAGCATTTCAAGTGTTGGATTTTTTTTTTCTTTTCTATTTTTGTTTCCCACAGTCTTTATAGTATTGAGCTTGGAGATTCTCTGGGTTCTAACTGCCACTTCTACACTCTTTTCCCTATGACCTCCATGTTAGTAAATCCAGCACTCACCCTTAGTCTTCATCTCAAGTCACGCCTATTGCAGTGAATAACTTGCATTCCCTCCATGTACTTATTTCACTTGTCATCCAAGACATCATCTTCTCTTGGTTTTCCTACAGCATCACTAATCACTTCTTCTCCATTTCCTTTGATAATTCTTTTTCTTCTCACTGATTTCTTAATGTAGAAGAGCCCCAAACGCTCTCCTTCTTGGTGACTTCATTAAGTTCCATGGCTATACATTTTATGTATGAGATATATATATATCCATCTCAGCTCAGATCTCTCTCTGAATCTAATCTCATACATTCAATAATCTTCTCAGTAGCCTCACTTGGTTGTCTAATAGATATCTCAAACTTACTATATCCAAAAAGTTACCATAACCAAACTTGAACTGTTAATCTTACCCTCCACACTTGCCCTTATCTACACCTTTCTCAAGTGAGGACAATTCCATACTTTCACTTGCTCAGGTCAAAATTCTTGGAATCATTGTCGATTCCTTCCTTTCCTTCACAACCCATATCCCAAATACCAGCAAGTCCTATTGGCTCTGCCCTCAGAATATAATTAGAATCTGATCACTTCTGAACTCCTTCATTGTTACCATCGTGGTTCCATTCTGTATCATGCTTAGCATGCATTTCTGTTTTTCCCTTTGCTCCCCTCCTGTCTGTTAACACAGCAACCAGAATGATCCCTGCAAAATGTAAATAATATAATATTTGTCACTCCTTGGTTCAGAATCCTCCAATGGTTACCTTTTGTTCTGAGTACAAGCCAGTGTCCCTGAGGGCCTATAGCGCCCGACATAATGTACCCTCTGCTATCTCTCTCACTTCATCTCCTAGTTTTCTTCCCCTTGTCACAAACTGGGCACACTCAAAATTAGGGTCTTGCACTATCTCTTTCCTTTTCTTAGAAGTTCATTCTCCAGATTGTCACATGGGTGACATCCCCTCACTATCTTCATGTTTTTGCTCAAATTATCTCCTCAACAAGGTCTATCTTACCCATTTCAAATTAAACTGTCCCCCAATACCAGCCAGACTCCTGATTCCCTTTATCCAGCTCTCATTTTTTCTGTTTTCCATAACCTTATCATTTTTTAACATACCATGTAGCTAACTTACTTATAATGTACGTTACTCATTACCTGTCTCCTTTCCCATAAGGGCTGGAATTTTTGTTTTGTTCACTGACATATTCCAAGTTCTCAACATAGTGCCTGGCATAAAATACATGCTCAACAAATATCTGCTCAATTGGATTAAATTTGGGACCCAACAAAAGTACTGTAAAATGTGGTCTGTATTTTCAAAAAAGGATAAATAGAATATCCTAGGGAAGAAGATAAAGGAGATTATATTTCTTCTAGAAACACTGAGTAAAGCATTATGAATAGGTAGAATTAACAAGTCTCAGTGACAGAAAAAATAATTACAAAATATGAGGGAAATGCAGATGACAAGGATTCTATTCTTAATCACTTAATAAAGTATAACAGAGAATGCAAGATGAAGATGTATGCAAGATCTCTGATCTGAAAGTATATTTGAGAAATTCAGGAAACGTTTTGGAAATTTGTGTTTGTAGCTCAGGAGAGAAGTTTAAACTGGAAATGTATATTTGTGATTTTATGGTTAATGGGTACATCTATGAAGTATGCGACAATTAAGTTCAGAATATACAGAGAGAAGCAAATAATAACAGAAGGAAATGTCTTGGAAATATTCAGAGAGGTGAGGGAAATGATGTCATAATACACTCGAAAAAAAGGAGGAAAAAATGGAAGTAGGAGAAAGAATGGTCAGAGACATAATGTCAGTGTTCCAGATCTTTGGTCAAATCTGAGCTATAGAAAAGTTCTATACACTTAATAAAGAATAGATCAAGATCATTAGAGTGGAAGACATGAAAGATTGATGAGATCAGAGTGATCAGAGTCATTAACATGAATGCTGAAGTCTGAAAGGACAATGACAGGTCTTGGCTGAAGAGAAACCTATATATTTGCAATGTATTATGGCTACAAGTGCAGAAGATACCAAGCAAAGTGATAGAAAAATGTGGTTCATTTCTGTGTAATTACTTAAGCAGATGACACAATAGTAACCAGTTTTTACATTTTTAGTTAATGATCTGACAAATAAGTGGTGGAGCTCTGAAAGGGTTGCAGGGCTCTATAATAAGCCAAGTACATGAGAAAATAATAAATTAGCTACCCATGGAATCATAAGGAGAAATTACCATCCACTGTCCTTAGGTGAAAATAGATTCAAAAGTCAGGTTTGTTTCATATGATTTAATATCTTATTATGTGGTGTTTCATTTATGTGAAATAGTTAGACTTCCTTACTGGGACAGCAATAACTGTTACGGCTGTTACTTGCTATGAAAATAAAACAATAAACTTGATAGTGATCGGTGACTTCCATTACATTCAGAACATGGGTTCAATTGCTGGCTGAGGAGACAGAAGTATAAAGGTCTACAAAAGATGAACAAACATTTTAATATGTTTTAGAAGTCCTAGATTTGTATATGAGCACTTCGCTTGCAATTCACTTCTCTATATCTATTTTAAATGAGTAGGTCCTTTTCCTGTAAAGATTAAAAGATTAAAGATTTCATCTTTGTTCTCTATAAAAGTCAATGGCTAAGTTTTTTTCTTTTTTGTGTCATAAATCTATTTTCTATTTGATGTCTTGGGGTTCAGCCACATGATTCCTTACACTATGAATGATGATTTTACAGCTGAACCTTGGAACTATCTCTCCAAAAGCACATCTCAACATTAAATATTAAGACATTACTTTAAAAAGGTAAGAGACACAGGCAGCAGCAAAGATAATTAAAGTTACAAAGAAAAAACTAGACAGGAAAATAAGTGATCTAAGGATGATTCTGGGTTGTCAAGAATTTTTTAAAATTTATAAGAACAGAAAAATCCAGGTCCCTTTGCACTCATTTCTCTCTTCCTTTACTCTGCTGATCTAATATCTGCTATCAGTCTCAGTCTCTAGCACTCAAGGCAATCCTTAAACCTCAAATGAAGGTATACGGATTTTCTTTAAAACTTTTGTTTCTGATTATTTTGCCTTCAGAATAGAGGAAATGGGAGTTGCTAGTTGTCATGTATATTTATATAGCAAGTGTTTTGTTTGTGAATATCTTGCCTTGAGAAGAGATGGGAGTTTTGAGTTATCATGTTGATTTTAGTGTTGAATAGATTGCTTTAAGAAGACAGGCATAAGCTTGCATTTGTCAGCAATTGCTAACAATAAAATATGTCCATTTCTAGCAGGGTGGTATTTTATTTCACTAAGAAGTCAAAAGTTAAAGACTTAATAAAAAATAAATCTCCCACTTGTGGTGACTGAAATAGAAAAAGGCACTCAAAGAAGATCAAAACCAGTGAGAGGAGCAGAACTTCACTAAAGGGCCAATCCTATTGTTGTGGAGCTTGTTAGAGAATCAACACAACTCCTTACCTTTGGATGAATTCCAAACTCCAAGAGGAGAGGGTCGTATTTAAATATTGAGAAAATAGGGTGATATTAAATTTGTATAAATCCCTTGGTTGAGGAAGGTTTAAAGAAAAGAGGCTTCTGTGATTGGAACATTCATTAGCGCACCCTCTAAACTCCTTATCAGGACTGTGACTTACTTTTAGTAGTACACCTCAGAGAGGTCAGCAGTATACTTAGTTCCCTGAGCATAGCTGATGGCAAGTGACTGCTAAAGAGCACTGTACTCCCCAAGGGGCATCTATTAGTGCACAAGGCTCTGTAAGCAACAGGGACCAACTTCAGAGGCTGCGAAAACTATTCTTATCTTTGGTAAGGCATGTCTGAAATACACTCTCTTGGATCAGCCCCTGACTCTTATTTATGGACTGGCTTCACGTTCTGATGATAAAGCCCTTCATTTTCCTAATTTATTCTTGAAATTTAACCAGGTGAAGAGGCAACTCCAACAACAAACTTCTGTCACTAACAAGAATTTTTATTATTCCCTTCTTTCTACTTTTACTAAAGTTAGAAATCATACTCAAATGAGAATTTAATACTTTTTTCTAATCACAGAATGAAAATGAAGTATTTGTAAATCCACAGGATTAAAGAACACTTTTGAAGGTAGAGGATACAGTGTTTCTTACCTGACATTATTCCATTACACAGCAGTGTTATTAATCTTTCTTGCTTCTTCACCGAACTTGAGTGATCAGGCATCCTGTCTGTTGCTTCATTATAATGTGTTCTTCAACAGTAAGCCAAAGATAGATGTCAAGCTTCAAGTAGAGGTTCATTTACCTTCATGTACTATGCAGGGAAAGCCTCTGATGATTATGTAAGATGCCATCAGAATTAATTATCAAATGGATGAACGAATTTTAAAATGAGGTTATAATTCATTGACCAGATTCTTGTTCACCATTCTTCAATTAGGGTGGGTGTATTCCATCTTGGATTAACATTCTTCTTTCTTTTTAATTGATTTCTTGCCATCCTTGAACAAAAAGTCATTGTTAGTGCAGGAAGCAAAGTTAAACAAGGAGCCTACTGATGTTGAAGGATTCTATCTCATAGAAAACATGGCATGCAGAGTGCTTGCACTAGATGGAAATGGACTGCTCATAGACATACACACACAAATACACCCTGTTGGAATTATGTTAATCAGGGTTGATATTCAAAATATGATACAACTAGTACAGTATAGACCCAACCACTAGAAAGAATGAAATGCCTAATCAGAATGAGCACAACATACCCATTGGTATAGCCAGATTTATACATTTTGATTGAATATTAGCTTTAGGAAATATGATTTATTCTCCTTATCTTTAATTCAATTTAAAATTAAAATGTCATTTATAACTCTCAAGCAGGAAATTCTATAATTCTATAACCTTCATTGATATTTGCAGTGTAAACTAGGAAATGCAACATCAAATGCCAAGGGGCAAGGCAGGAAGTCAAAACCAAGAAACAAAGCTGGGAGGGAGTGGCAAAGTGTAAACCAGGAGAATGCATTCCCCAACCAAAAATACTCAAATTCAAATATTTATAAAACTTCTGGCTAAAAAAAAACATGCTCAGATTCTGTCTCATGTTCAGACTTATAAGCATTCCTAAGTCCAATAAATATCTTCAAACATTGTCATATTTTCCAATCTAACAATCTATTTCTGAAATACACTGCATTCCTCATGATGGCCTATATCTTTATGTCAAGAAAGTAAAATCATTTATAATAAAAATAAATAAAAATCAAAGACAAACATTTCCCTCGTGTATCTCTTAGACTATAAACTGGGAGGTCAGGGACCATCACTTATATCATCCTTAAACCTAACATGGTGTTCCTCATGCTCCGCGGCATGTGGGATCTTCCCGGATCGAGACACGAACCCGCGTCCCCTTCATCAGCAGGCGGACTCTCAACCCCTGCGCCACCAGGGAAGCCCAATGCAGGTTTTTTATAAGCCCTCTCTGGGGTAGAGCCTTCACCGCCACAGGCCAGGAAAAGATGCTGACTAGGACTGGCTTAAGGGATAAGGAGTTCAAATAAATCTAAGCCAAAACATTAGCACTAAACAATTAAAAGAGAATCCAACCAACCTACATATAAGACTATTATGACTTTTTTTCTTAAAAGGGAAGCAGTGAGGGGAGCCAGAAGATGGCGGAAGAGTAAGACGCAGGGATCACCTTCCTCCTCACAGAGACATCAGAAATACATCTACACGTGGAACTTCTCCTATAGAACACCCACCGAACGCTGGCAGAAGACCTCAGACCTCCCAAAAGGCAAGAAACTCCCCATGTACCTGGGTAGGGCAAAAGAAAAAAGAATAAACAGAGACAAAAGAATAGGGACGGGACCTGCACCAGCGGGAGGGAGCCATGAAGGAGGAAAGGTTCCCACACACTAGAAGCCCCTTCGCGGGCAGAGACTGCGGGTGGCGGAGGGGGGAAGCTTCGGAGCCGCGGAGGAGAGCGCAGCAACAGGTTGTGGAGGGCAAAGCGGAGAGATTCCCACAGAGGATCGGTGCGGACTAGCACTTACCAGCCCGAGAGGCTTGTCTGCTCACCCGCCGGGGCGGGCGGGGCTGGGAGCTGAGCCTCCTGGGCTTCAGTCGGATCCCAGGGAAAGGTCTGGAGTTGGCAGAGTGAAAACAGCCTGAAGGGGTTAGTGCGCCACGGCTGGCCGGGAGGGAGTCCAGTTGAAGTCTGGAGCTGCCGAAGAGGCAAGAGACCTTTTCTTCCCTCTTTACCTCCTGGTGCGCGAGGAGAGGGGTTTAAGCGCGCAGCTTAAAGGAGCTCCAGAAACGGGCGTGAGCCGCGGGTGTCGGCGCGGACAGCAGAGACGGATGTGGGACGCTAAGGTTGCTGCTGCCGCCACCAAGAGGCCTGTGTGCGAGCGCAGGTCACTCTCCACACCGCCCCTCCCGGGAGCCCGTGCAGCCCGCCACTGCCAGGGTCCCGGGATCCAGGGACAGCTTCCCCGGGAAAACGCACGGTGCGCCTCGGGCCGATGCAGCGTCACGCCGGCCTCTGACGTCGCAGGCTCGCCCCGCATCCGTGCCCCTCCCTCCCCCCCGGCCTGTGCCAGAGCACCCGAATCAGCTGCTCCTTTAACCCCGTCCTGTCTGAGCGAAGGGCAGACGCCCTCGGACGACCTAAACGCAGAGGCGGGGCCAAGTCCAAAGCTGAACCCCAGGAGCTGTGCGAACAAAGAGGAGAGGGGGAGGTCTCTCCCAGCAACCTCAGAAGTAGCGGATTACAGCTACACAGTCAACTTGAAGTGCCCTGCATCTGTGGAAAACCTGAATAGACAGCGAAATATCCCAAGTTGAGGAGGCGGACTTTGGGAGCAAGATATACTATTATTTTCCCCTTTTTTCTTTTTGTGAGTGTGTATGTGTGTGCTACTGTGTGAGATTTTGTCTGTATAGCTTTGTTTTCACCATTTGTCCTAGGGTTAGACCGACCCTTTTTTGGGTTTTTTTTTTTTTTTCTTTAATAGAAATTTTTCTTCTTAATAATTATTTTTTATTTTAATAACTATATTTTATCCTACTTTATTTTGTCTTCTCCCTTTCTTTCTTCCTTTCTTCCCTCCTTTCTTTCCTACTTCCCTCCTTCCTTCCTTCCTCCCTTCCTTTCTCCCTTCCTTCCTTCCTCCTTTCCTTTCTTCCTCCCTCCCTTCCTTTCTTCCTCCCTTCCTTCCCTCCCTTCCTCCTTCCTTCCTTCCTTCCTTCCTTTCTTTCCTTTCTATTTTTTCTCCCTTTTATTTTGAGCCATGTGGATTAAAGGCTCTTGGCACTCCAGCCAGGTGTCAAGGCTGTGTCTCTGAGGTGGGAGAACCAACCTCAGGACACTGGTCCACAAGAGACCTCCCAGCTCCACGTAATATCAAACAGCAAAAATCTCCCAGAGATCTCCATCTCAACACCAAGACCCAGCGTCACTCAGCGACCAGCAATGAACAGTGCTGGACACCCTATGCCCAACAAAGATCAAGACAGGTCTACAGCCCCATCCATCAGCAGAGAGGCTGCCTAAAATCATAATAAGGCTACCAACATCCCCATACACACCACCAGACGTGGACCTGCCCACCAGAAAGATAAGATCCAGCCTCATCCACCAGAACAGAGGCACTAGTCCCTCCAACCAGGAAACCTGCTCAACCCACTGAACCAACCTCCGCCACTGGGGACAGCCACCAAAAACAGAGGGAACTACGAACCTGCAGCCTGCAAAAAGGAGACCCCAAACACAGTAAGATAAGCAAAATGAGAAGACAGAAAGAAACACAGCAGATGAAGGAGCAAGATAAAAACACACCAGACCTAACAAATGAAGAGGTAATAGCCAGTCTACCGGAAAAAGAATTCAGAATAATGATAGTAAAGATGATTCAAAATCTTGGAAATAGAATAGACAAATTGCAAGAAACAGTTAACAAGGACCTAGAAGAAATAAAGAGGAAGCAAGCAATGATGAGCAACACAATAAATGAAATGAAAAATACACTAGATGGGATCAATAGCAGAATAACTGAAGCAGAAGGACGGATAAGTGACCTGGAAGATAAAATAGTGGAAATAACTACTGCAGAGCAGAAGAAAGAAAAAAGAATGAAAAGAACTGAGGACAGTCTCAGAGACCTCTGGGACAACATTAAACGCACCAACATTCAAATTATAGGGGTCCCAGAAGAAGAAGAGAAAAAGAAAGAGACTGAGAAAATATTTGAAGAGATTATACTTGAAAACTTCCCTAATATAGGAAAGGAAATAGTCAATCAAGTCCAGGAAGCACAGAGAGTCCCATACAGGATAAACCAAGGAGAAACACGCCAAGACACATAATAATCAAACAGTCAAAAATTAAATACAAAGAAAACATATTAAAAGCAGCAAGGGAAAACAACAAATAACACACAAGGGAATCCCCATAAGGTTAACATCTGATCTTTCAGCAGAAACTCTACAAGCCAGAAGGGAGTGGCAGGACATATTTAAAGTGATGAAGGAAAACAACCTACAACCAAGATTACTCTACCCAGCAAGGATCTCATTCAGATTTTTTTTTTTTTTTTTTTTTTTTTTGTTGTATGCAGGCCTCTCACTGCTGTGGCCTCTCCCGCCGCGGAGCACAGGCTCCGGACGCGCAGGCTCAGCGGCCATGGCTCACGGGCCCAGCCGCTCCACGGCATGCGGGATCCCCCCGGACCGGGGCACGAACCCGTATCCCCTGCATCGGCAGGCAGACTCTCAACCACTGCGCCACCAGGGAAGCCCTCTCATTCAGATTTGATGGAGAAATTAAAACCTTTACAGACAAGCAAAAGCTGAGAGAGTTCAGCACCACCAAACAAGCTTTACAACAAATGCTAAAGGAACTTCTCTAAGCAAGAAACACAAGAGAAGGAAAAGACCTACAAGAACAACCCAAAACAATTAAGTAAATGGTAATAGGAACACACATATCGATAATTACCTTAAATGTAAATGGATTAAATGCTCCCACCAAAAGACACAGACTGGCTGAATGGATACAAAAACAGGACCCATATATATGCTGTCTACAAGAGACCCACTTCAGACCTAGGTACACTTACACACTGAAAGAGAGGGAATGGAAAAAGATATTCCATGCAAATGGAAATCAGAAGAAAACTGGAGTAGCAATTCTCATATCAGACAAAATAGATTTTAAAATAAAGACTATTACAAGAGACAAAGAAGGACACTACATAATGATCAAGGGATCAATCCATGAAGAAGATATAACAATTGTAAATATTTATGCACGCAACATAGGAGCACCTCAATACATAAGGCAAATACTAACAGCCATAAAAAGGGAAATCGACAGTAACACAATAATAGTAGGGGACTTGGGCTTCCCTGGTGGCGCAGTGGTTGAGAATCCGCCTGCCGATGCAGGGGACACGGGTTCGTGCCCCGGTCTGGGAAGATCCCACATGCCGCGGAGCGGCTGGGCCCGTGAGCCATGGCTGCTGAGCCTGCGCGTCCGGAGCCTGTGCTCCGCAAGGGAGAGGCCACAACAGTGAGGCCCACATAACACAAAAAATAAAAAATAAAAAAAAATACTAGGGGACTTTAACACCCCACTTTCACCAATGGACAGATCATCCAAAATGAAAATAAATAAGGAAACACAAGCTTTAAATGTTACGTTACACAAGACGGATTTACTTGATATTTATAGGACATTCCATCTGAAAACAACAGAATACACATTTTTCTCAAGTGCTCATGGAACATTCTCCAGGATAGATCATATGTTGGGTCACAAATCTAGTCTTGGCAAATTTAAGAAAATTGAAATCGTATCAAGTATCTTTTCTGACCACAACGCTATGAGACTAGATATCAATTACAGGAAAAGATCTGTAAAAAATACAAACACATGGAGGCCAAACAATACATTACTTAATAACGAAGTGATCACTGAAGAAATCAAAGAGGAAATCATAAAGTACTTAGAAACAAATGACAATGGAGACACCACAACCCAAACCTATGGGATACAGCAAAAGCAGTTCTAAGAGGGAAGTTTATAGCAATACAATCATACCTTAAGAAACAGGAAACATCTCGAATAAACAACCTAACTTTGCACCTAAAGCAATTAGAGAAGGAAGAACAAAAAAACCCCAAATTTAGCAGAAGGAAAGAAATCATGAAGATCATATCAGAAATAAATGAAAAAGAAATGAAGGAAACAATAGCAAAGATCAATAAAAGTAAAAGCTGGTTCTTTGAGAAGATAAATAAAATTGATAAACCGTTAGCCAGACTCATCAAGAAAAAAAGGGAGAAGACTCAAATCAATAGAATTAGAAATGAAAAAGGAGATGTAACAACTGACTCTGCAGAAATACAAAAGATTATTAGACATTACTGCAAGCAACTGTATGCCAATAAAATGGACAACCTCGAAGAAATGGACAAATTCTTAGAAATGCACAACTTTCCTAGATTGAACCAGATAGAAATAGAAAATATGAACAGACCAATCACAAGCACTGAAATTGACACTGTGATTAAAAATCTTCCAACAAACAAAAGCCCAGGACCAGATGGCTTCACAGGCGAATTCTATCAAACATTTAGAGAAGAGCTAACACCTATTCTTCTCAAACTCTTCCAAAAGATAGCAGAGGGAGGAACACTCCCAAACTCATTCTATGAGGCCACCATCACCCTGATACCAAAACCAGAAAAAGACGTCACAAAGAAAGAAAACTACAGGCCAATATCACTGATGAACATAGATGCAAAAATCCTCAACAAAATACTAGCAAACAGAATCCAACAGCACATTAAAAGGATCATACACCATGATCAAGTGGGGTTTATTCCAGGAATGCAAGGATTCTTCAATATACGTAAATCAATCAACGTGATACACCATATCAACAAACTGAAGGAGAAAAACCATATGATCATCTCAATAGATGCAGAGAAAGCTTTTGACAAAATTCAACACCCATTTATGATAAAAACCCTGCAGAAAGTAGGCATAGAGGGAACTTTCCTCAACATAATAAAGGCCATATATGACAAACCCACTGCCAGCATTGTTCTCAATGGTGAAAAACTGAAACCATTTCCACTAAGATCAGGAAGAAGACAAGGTTGCCCACTCTCACCACCTTTAATTCAACCTAGTTTTGGAAGTTCTAGCCACAGCAATCAGAGAAGAAAAAGAAATAAAAGGAATCCAAATAGGAAAAGAAGAAGTAAAGCTGTCACTGTTTGCAGATGACATGATACATGATATACATAGAGAATACTAAGAATGCTACCAGAAAACTACTAGAACTAATCAATGAATTTGGTAAAGTAGCAGGATACAAAATTAATGCACAGAAATCTCTGGCATTCTTATACACTAATGATGAAAAATCTGAGAGTGAAATTAAGAAAACACTCCCATTTACCATTGCAACAAAAAGAATAAAATATCTAGAAATAAACCTACCTAAGGAGACAAAAGACTTGTATGCAGAAAACTATAAGACACTGATGAAAGAAATTAAAGATGATACAAATAGGTGGAGAAATATACCATGTTCTTGGATTGGAAGAATCAACATTGTGAAAATGACTCTATTACCCAAAGCAATCTACAGATTCAATGCAATCCCTATCAAATTACCACTAGCATTTTTTACAGAACTAGAACAAAAAATTTCACAATTTGTATGGAAACACAAAAGACCCTGAATAGCCAAAGCAATCTTGAGAATGAAAAATGGAGCTGGAGGATCAGGCTCCCTGACTTCAAACTATACTACAAGGCCACAGTAATCAAGACAGTATGGTACTGGCACAAAACCAGAAATAGATATCAATGGAACAGGATAGAAAGCCCAGAGATAAACCCACACACATATGGTCACCTTATCTTTGATAAAGGAGGGAAGGATATACAGTGGAGAAAAGACAGCCTCTTCAATAAGTGGTGCTGGGAAAACCGGACAGCCACCTGTAAAATTATGAAATTAGAACACTCCCTAACACCACACACAAAAATAAACTCAAAATGGGTTAAAGACCTAAATGTAAGGCCTGACACTATCAAACTCTTAGAGGAAAACATAGGCAGAACACTCTATGACATAAATCACAGTGAGATCCTTTTTGACCCATCTCCTAGAGAAATGGAAGTAAAAACAAAAATAAACAAATGGGATCTAATGAAACTTAAAAGCTTTTGCACAGCAAAGGATACCATAAACAAGACCAAAAGACAACCCTCAGAATGGGAGAAAATATTTGCAAATGAAGCAACTGACAAAGGATTAATTTCCAAAATTTATAAGCAACTCAGGCAGCTCAATAAAAAAAAACAAACAACCCAATCCAAAAATGGGCAGAAGAACTAAATAGACATTTCTCCAAAGAAGATATACAGATTGCCAACAAACACATGAAAGAATGCTCAACATCATTAACCATTAGAGAAATGCAAATCAAAACTACAATGAGGTATCACCTCACACCAGTCAGATTGGCCATCATCAAAAACTCTAGAAACAATAAATTCTGGAGAGGGTGTGGAGAAAAGGGAACGCTCTTGCACTGCTGGTGGGAATGTAAATTGATACAGCCACTATGGAGAACAGTATGAAGGTTCCTTAAAAAACTACAAATAAAACTACCATATGACCCTGCAATCCCACTACTGGCATATACCCTGAGAAAACCATAATTCAAAAAGAGTCACATACCAAAATGTTTATTGCAGCTCTATTTACGATAGCCAGGACATGGAAGCAACCTAAATGTCCATCAACAGATGAATGGATAAAGAAGATGTAGCACATATATACAATGGAATATTACTCAGCCATAAAAAGAAATGAAACTGAGTTATTTGTAATGAGATGGAGAGACCTGGAGTCTGTCATACAGAGTGAAGTAAGTCAGAAGGAGAAAAAGAAATACTGTATGCTAACACATATATATGGAATCTAAGAAAAAAAAATGTCATGAAGAGATTAGTGGTAGGATGGGAATAAAACACAGACCTACTAGAGTATGGACTTGAGGATATGGGGAGGGGGAAAGGTAAGCGGTGACGATGTGAGAGAGTGGCAGGGACATATACACACTACCAAATGTAAATTAGATAGCTAGTGGGAAGCTGCAGCATAGCACAGGGAGTTCACCTCTGTGCTTTGTGACCACCTAGAGGGGTGGGATAGGGAGGGTGGGAGGGAGGGTGATTCAAGAGGGAAGAGATATGAGAACATATGTATATGTATAACTGATTCACTTTGTTGTAAAGGAGAAACTAACACACTGTTGTAAAACAGTTATACTCAAAGATGTTAAAAAAAATAATTGATTAAAAAAAAAAAAAAGGGAAGCAGTAGTATTTGTAATCAGACTGCTATCCAAATTCTACCTCTGCTACCTAATAGTTATTCAAACCTTGAAAATATTAGGGAATCACAGTTTCTGTACATGAAAAATGGGTAGTGTATTTCACTTGTAGGGTCATTGGGAAGGTTAAATGAAGTGGCATATGTAAATTACCGAGAACAGGGCCTGGCACAAATCTGTAGTTTTAAAGAATAACATTAATTTTGTTTCATCTCTTTTCTCTACCATGGTTTTATCAACTTGTATTAGTAAGAAAGAGCAGCATTTTTCCAATCTGACATTTTCAAGCCTCCGCATGATTAACACAATTTCCAGCTAACTGTACTGTTGATTTCTCTAGTCATTATGACAATCTATGATTAATGCTCTCTTAGCTAGTAATAAGTATGATGATATTATGAGTTCTGTAACTCAAATCATTATAGGTAGTACAAAACGAGATGATTTATGCAGTGAAAGACAGGTGGGACAGCACATGCTTGGCCCTCATTCAGGAAATATAAAATAATTTATGATATGAGTGTAGGACCATTTAGGAGAGAAAAATACATCATGCAAAGAAAAAAGATATTATATTTTTAAAAAGTAGTATGAACCTTAAGTTAATTATGAAATACAGCATCATCATTAACAACATGCCTTTTTCTAGTCATACATGCCTTGGGTAAGTCACTGCCATTCTCTCTGCCTCAGTTTCCTTTTCTGTTAAATTTTTACATCATAGAGTTTTCAGGATGAAGTGAGTTTATAGCGCAGGGGAGCAGAATCTGCCACCCCAAAATATGCCTCTTTGGCATAAGGATTATTTCAGGCTGATTATTTTTTAAGAAACTGCAAACACAGGAGAAGCTCTATAAACTAAAAAGAATGTACCCCTTCATAAGAGACATTTATATGTACAAAAGAAGTTTTCATTTGTAAGGTGTCTCCCTTGCAATAGCAGGAAGAGAAGGCTGACTCCAAATCTCTGGGAGCTCCTATAATGCAGAAGGCAACAACTTAAATTTGCAAAACAGCCTTACCCTTGTTTTTCCTGGTAACCTCCCATAACTGACTCCCCACTCCCAACATCTTTTGTCTTTAACTGAATTTGGTATTTAAGGTGAGGGCTTCCTCCATTTCAGAGAGTTACTCAGGTTTCCTGGGTCTCTCCCATGTATAAAGGAGGCATACTTGTTATTAAATTTTTGTTTGTTTTTCTCCTGTTCATCTGTCTTATATAAATTTAATTATTAGACCAGCCAAAGAACCTAGAAGGGAAGAAATGAAAGTTTTTCCACTTGTACAATATATGTAAAGTACACAGCTGTCAAGAATAGTTAGTTCTCAATAATTAATTGCTCTTATTATTTCTTGAATTCATTAGGGTCCTGGAAATAGAAAACACAATTTAGCTGGGATTATGAAAAGAACTTACTATTGGTATGAGGGCAGGGAAAGGAGCAATAAGAGATACTGAGGGACCCCAGAACTTGAAACAGTCAGAAGCCATGGTCACAATGAGTTCTGTAGAGGCAAGCAAGGGGAGAACAGTATTACCATACATGGTAGTCTTAAAGGGACACAGAACCAGAGTATGGAAATGGGAGAGCAGAAATATCTCTATTTTTAACTGACCAAACCCAACAGGAAACCCGAGGGCAAGGGAGTCAAGGTGCTGTAGTCTATAGAAATCAGCCTCCAGGGCTTCAACTAGGGCAGAGAAGGTCAGAGATAAACTTCTAGGGGGATGAAGGGTTCAACAGAAACTACCCAGCCCAAATAATAATTAAATAATTGAATCAAACCATTATTCCTTAGAAATAATCTCAGCCCAGAGCCTTTATTTTGCTCACTGTATTTCATCCTCAGTTCCTCAACCATGCCAAGTCTGTTTTTATTCTTGGAGACCCGGTGTGATAGCTGTGTCACATTTGATATCTTCCGGGGTTTGACTGGTGGAGTCTAAGCCTTTATTTTGAGACATATTTCTCTTTTCCTATACAAATCCATAGTCAACAGGAAGAAAATTCTCAATTATAAGAAAGAAAGCAAGAAAGCAAGAAGTCAAGAGAGAAAGACAGAAAGAAAGAAAGAAAGAAAGAAAGAAAGAAAGAAAGAAAGAAAGAAAGAAAGAAAGAAAGAAAGAAAGAAAGAAAGAAGAAAAGAAAAGAAAGGAAGAAAGAAAGGAGCCACAAGCCTGATAAATCTAAGTTGTGAATTTGTGCAGAAGACAGAGTTGTCAAAATCTAATGAGGCTTTTAACATTTGTGGTGAGTGTTTAGAAAACAGAGCAATGGCTCACTTTAATTTTGGTCATTTTCTATACTCTCTCCTATAGGGTGATTTATAACTCCCAGACCCACTTTTAGCCAAAGATTTTATACTCAATCAGTAAACAGCTTAAATGAAATAGACTAAATCTTGATATTTGACAAAGACTCTCCTAAACCAAACTTTAGTCAGGCTCCTTGAAGTTCTCTTTTTGACTAAGACTTGCCCTTGGGCTCTGCTTAGTTCAGTTTTATCAAGAATCCTGCTGGGTTAGTTTAGCAAAAATTCCCTACCTTTAATATCTGATACAATTTTCACCCTCCACCCTTGGTATCTGACCATGCTTGTTATTTGATCAAATTCTCCACCCTGGATATCTTATCACTGTTGGAGTGTGGAGGGATTTCCTCCTACCCCTCTGGATTCTTTTGGCTAGTCTAATAATTTGACACAAGACAGATTAACAAAAGAAAATCAAATTTAATCTTGTATTTATGGGGGTCTCATAGATATACGATCCAAATAAATGACCAAAGCAGGAGGCTTTCATACGTTTTAGACAAAGACAACACATTTGTGAAGTACTGACAAGACAAATTAATTTGGGCTTGGATGCTGAATCAGTAAGGAACCTAAACAAGTTTGAGCTTGAGGTAATAAATTAGTAAAGAAGTAACAAGGTCTTTTCAGCTCTGAATTCCCTACCTCTAGTTACAAGGATGTCTCTTTGCTTCCTGGTGCAGGGAGGGTACCTTTCACATGAAAGATTATTTTGTGATTTCATACAGGCAGGGTATCTGTCAGAGTGTCCTTGCACTGGCTGTTTCTCAAGTAACTTTAACTCAAATAATTAATATGCCACTTCGGCATATTTGTGGGCAATCTGCCCTGGGCCTCAAAAGTTCCCTCCTCTGAAATTTCCCTGGAAATTTCACGTATTAAAAGCTGAGCTGGTAGATTGTTCTATGACTTCACTGAATCAGTTTCCTTGTCCTAAGAATAGGTCAGTTCAGTTAAACTCATTTCAGGAGGCTCCCAAAGTTAGGCCTACATTACACATGCATTCAGGTATTTAATAAGAGGCATGTCTATGGAAACAAATAAACAAACAACAAAAAACCAAAGGTTAATGATTGGAGTAGACTATAAACCAGCTTCCAAACCCAGGGAGCAGCTAATCAAGAAAATTCTAGATATCAGTGTCAAAGTATGTTTTATAGTTTGAAATGTCTCTGATGATGTTACCAGATATTCAGGTAAACTTTCTAAGTGACCCATACAGCAACAGGCATGAAGATTGTTTAAACATGAGCTGTTGTGGCAATTTCTCTGAAGTTTATATCAAGTCACCTAGCTTCCCTTTGCAGAGCTTCAGGGAAAAGGACAGTTTTAAGTTCTTAATGATTCCAAATCAAAAAGATGGAAGAGGGACTTCCCTGGTGGGCCAGTGGGTAAGACTCAATGCTCCCAATGCAGGAGGCCTGGGTTCGATCCCTGGTCGGAGAAATAGATACCGCATGCATGCCGCAACAAAGAGTCCGCATGCCACAACTAAGAAGCCTGCATGCTGCAACTCAGAATCCTGCATAACGCAGCTAAGAGTCTGCATGTCACAACCAAGAAGTCCACATGCTGCAACTAAGGAGTCCTCATGCTGTAAGTAAAGATCCCATGTGCTGCAACTAAGACCCAGTGCAGCCAAAATTAAAAAGAAAAAAAAAAAAAGATGGAAGAGAATTGGAAACATTAGTTTGGAGAGTCATAGCCAGATATTGAAGGAAACTAGAATAATTCAGGATTTAGTCCAATTTACAGGAAAATAACAAATCTCAAAGACGATTAATAGAAGCAGAGTCTGATATTCACATGCATGTATTATAGATTCTACTGAAACATATTTTTTCTCTCTGAAATCCCTCTCATTTTCTATGAAAGATAGCCAAATTAAGACAAATTTGTTTGCAAGATAAACCTAGATTCAATCAAGTTGGCCTGGTTATTTGCATAAGTGCAGCAAGAATAGCCATTGATCATATAGGTCCTTTTTTTTTTTTTTTTTTCATATAGGTTCTTTTAAATCTTTGCTGGGCCTATTCAAAAGAAATTTCAGACTGAACTTTTATTTATTATTTGTTTATTTTTTGGCTGCGTTGGGTCTTCGTTGCTGTGCATGGGATTTCTCTAGTTGTGGCAAACGGGGGCTACTCTCCGTTGCGGTGCACAGGCTTCTCATTGTGGTGGCTTCTCTTGTTGCGGAGCACAGGTTCTAGGCACATGGGCTTCAGTAGTTGTGGCACACGGGCTCAGTAGTTGTGGCTTGCGGGCTCTAGAGTGCAGACTCAGGAGTTGTGGCACATGGACTTAGTTGCTCCATGGCATGCGGGATCTTCCCAGACTAGGGCTTGACCCCATGTCCCCTGCATTGGCAAGCAGATTCTCAACCACTGCACCACCAAGGAAGCCCTCAGACTGAACTTTTAAATGTCTCTCAGGGCCAGGAAGATGAGCCAAGTCAAGGACTTGCAATCAGACTTGCCTGCAATACCTATAGATTTGAGTAAATTGCTTTCTTTGCAAGGTTGCCAAAATATCTTGAGGTTCCTGTATCTTCCCAGAAGTGACCTTCCTTACTCACCTGGTAAGGCTGCTGGTAACCATATAAGCAAGGTACTAGGCTGTTTATCCAAGGGGCTTTATTGACTTAATAAAGACAACGTTAGTTCCTTAGAGCTGTCTGGTCATATATGAGTCTCCATGTCTCTCTCTCAAATATGACACTCCAGTCAAAGCCTTGCTGATATAACCAGTTTCCAATTGTATCCTGCTAAAAGGAGAACAGATTCTTACTGAACTTATGTAAATAGCCATATTGCGAAGAAAATAAGAATTCTCATTACAAGTTTCAGAATTGTGGAGGGATCAGGTAGAAAGAAAAGATATGGAGATCTTTTCATCTTTGTTTACAAAGGTATAATGTATCAAATTACTCTGAGTCATATTTAGCTTAAGAGGAAAGATTTTCTTATATCTGGAAAACAAGATTAAAGAATCAGCAATTTAAAAAAATAAAAATTACAAACATCCTCATCAGTCTATTTAGTATCATTTAATTAGTTCTTGCTCTCCTTGATCTTTTGTTTTTATGAAGCTATCATTTTCTCCCTTAGGTTCTATAACTTTTTACCCAGTTCAGTGGTATGATTTGAAAGTTATCAGAAACTTGTATTCTGGAGTACTTGTTCCTTTCCATGAATTTCTCTGAAGATTTAACACATTTGCAGGAAGCTTTTATAAAAGCATCTGAGTAAAACAATAACTGTCTGCAAATGATAAAAGACTTACAATGCCTATTATTAAAGATCTGATTAATTATAATGGAATTGACAAGGAAATTTCATTATTTTTGTGACATACCACATTTAAGATAATAACTACAACAGAATTTTGATTGATAACATTATACCAGGACATATCCAAATTTTAGGAACTTCATATAATTTATAGAATATTTATATTAACATTTACCCATACAATATAACCTAAGGTTTATTATCACTTATTTGAGAAGGCTCCCATGTAATTTAACATATCAAAATAAGCCTAACTGGGCTTCACTGGTAGTGCAGTGGTTACGAATCCACCTGCCAATTCAGGGGACACGGGTTCAAGCCCTGGTCCAGGACTATCCCACATGCCGCGGAGCAACTAAGCCCGTGTGCCACAACTACTGAGCCTGCGTGCCCCAGAGCCCGTGCTCTGCAACAAGAGAAGCCACCGCAATGAGAAGCCTGATCACCGCAACGAAGAGTAGCCCCAGCTCACCACAACTAGAGAAAGCCCACACACAGCAACGAACACCCAACGCAGACAAAAATAAATAATTAATTTTTTTAAAAAGCCTAATTAACTTAATACCTCTCTTTTATAAGGAGAGAAAAGAAATCTTTTGAGGTATTCCAAGGGCCATCAGGAAATCCCCAAAGTTATTTCTAGGTCAATAAGACTTCATTGAAAATTTGATTTGGGGAAGTTTGTCAAAAATATGAAAAGCCTTGGACACTTGACTTAACAGAATCACAGATCATCACGAAACAATATTTAATTATCTATTTGACCAAAGTGACAATAAAAAATTTCAAAGGAAAATACAAAAGGTTACAGTGTTGTAAGTTAAACTTACCTCTTTTAATATTAAGAAGACTCAATTTTAAACAATCAAAGATCTGATGAAGACAGTGTGAAGCACAGTTAAAAAGACTGTGCTTACCCTTGCTTTTTAGGGAAAACAAAAACAAAAATATTTTCACAAAAATCTTATCAGGAGCAGACCAATAGTCTACTTAAACTTTATCCTTTTAGCAGATGGAAGAAAATCAAGTTTTTGTTTTATATTAGTATATTACTGATAGTAAAGCTTATTTTTATAACATTTGTAATACATTTATTCAGTTTCAGCTAGCTTGACAACAAAACATAAGATTCTCTCTCTTTCTCTCTCTCTCTCCAACGTTTTGTATGCATTTAGTTTGTCCTTCATAACCAGAAGTTCTAGTTTAGACAAAATTACTCTCATTTTCCTTGACAAAAATATATCTCCATGTCTGATACCATTTTTTAGGCAAAAACATATCTTACTCTCCTTGCATACAGAGTTGTTTTCCTAATTAATACTAGTTGTTTTAATTACATACATTAACTAGAATTTTTAACCCTTAAAAACCTTAATTTTTAGCGAATTAAAGAAGTAAACAATTGGGAATTCCTGGTGGTCCAGTGGTTGTGACTCCACACT
The DNA here is from genome assembly GCF_026419965.1 of Kogia breviceps. Classification (NCBI taxonomy): domain Eukaryota; kingdom Metazoa; phylum Chordata; class Mammalia; order Artiodactyla; family Physeteridae; genus Kogia; species Kogia breviceps. The sequence continues at coordinate 98,622,561 of NC_081313.1, read as the reverse complement.
TCCACTGCTGGGCTCCAGGTGCCCAGGTTTGATCCCTGGTCGAGGAAGTAAGATCCCACAAGCCACATGGCACAGCCAAAAAAAAAGGAAGTAAACAGTTATGAACTATCTTTTATACCAGCATTCTGTGGAACACCAAGTTTATGAATACATTTCATAATTTCTAGAAACATGCTACTTCATATACAATGTTTCAATAAAGTATAAGACTTGTTTACTAATAATACCAATTTTATTTTTAGCTTCTCTGTAATAGGAAGTCAAACATAGATAAACCAATGTTCATTACTTACAGTTTCATAATTTTATATTATTTAGCAATTGTCTAGATATTCAATGATTTTCCATCACTTAACCTAACTTAGCAAAATTTGAAGGGTGGAAGTTACCAAAGAGATTTGGGAAACTACTTAAGTAGACATATTATAAAATAATCACTGCTTAAAAGTTCACCTACAAACTCTTATCTCATTTACAACTATTTAATTCAGTTGTTCTTAACAATTATATTTAGATTACTCATGAAAATTTGATGAGACATTAGTTAGTCATCATGTTAAGGATTTTTTTTTTTTTTTTTTTTTACTGACAAATTTTGTAACAGAGATAACATGAGCTTATTTGACTTTTAGTAAACTTAGCTAGAATAAAAGTATTGTATGTAATGCTGATAACTCTAAAGACATGTCTGTATTAACTGAGCCTAAACTTAAACTAGCTTGCATTTACTAAAGATTAATGCTAGGTCATGTGAACTTGAAAATCATTTGGGTTAGTTTCTGTTATATTTTAATTCATTATAAAATTGTGGTTGTTTTAAAGCCAGTTAGGGCTTCCCTGGTGGCGCAGTGGTTGAGAATCCGCCTGCCAATGCAGGAGACACAGGTTCGTGCCCTGGTCCGGGAAGATCCCACATGCCGCGGAGCAACTAAGCCCGTGAGCCATGGCCGCTGAGCCTGTGCGTCCGGAGCCTGTTCTCCGCAACGGGAGAGGCCACAACAGTGAGAGACCCGCATACCGCAAAAAAAAAAAAAAAAAAAGCCAGTTAAATAGAGCTTTTACATATTAATTTTGACAATACCACCCAGAGATAGAAAAATACCATATCTATAATATAGACAAATATACAGACACAAACACATAAATAACAGTTGGAATAAATTAAATTTGCTTGCTCAGATCGCTAAAGTTTTTTACTACTCGGGGAGAAGACTTTTAAGATTTATATTTGCCCTTGACAAACAATCTTAAGGAGGCTGTGATTTAGAGTTTGGCCAAGGAAGCCCTTTTAGCAGTTTGCATTTAAAACTCCACTTTCCCTCCTTTTTTTTCAGTCTCAGGCAAGTTTTTGTTATCTCCTTAGGTGTTTCCATTTCAAATATATGGTAATATTTACACCTGTATGGGACAGAGAAAGAAAATGTAAGTTTTCTCCTACGAGTTTTGGAATATATTTGTCTAAAATCAGAAATCTTAGGGTAAATACTATTTAAACTTTTTCTTCTTTTTCTTAAGTACAGGACAATTTTGTTTCCAATATCCTGATCTTATAATATCTACAAGTACTTTGAGAGGAACAGGTGATTGGTAAAGGGAACAGGGATTGGTAAAGATAGGTTGGTCTTAACTTGCTTCTAGAGTTGTATTTCTGGTTTTACAGAGATTTATAAGACAAAGATAGTTTCTTCTATTAGCTCTTGAATATTGGCTTCTAGCTGACCAACTTCCTGATTATTTCTAAGAGGGCCTGGAGAATTGCTGAGATGGGGCAGTTTTTAAGAAGGGGAAATTACCTTGGATTTTTCCTTCAGGTCTAATTTGTGTTCTTCCATCTTGTTAAGGAGTCCCTAAAACTAGCTGTTTTATACATACTTACAAACACACATACACATATCTATATATATAATGTTAATCCACTTTTCAATTTGTTTTGGGGATGAAAACTCTATAATTTCCCTTCCAAGCATAGCCAACTCAAAGGATCCATCATCTGGCCATTAATGAGTAGGATCTTATATTAATGTCAAATAGCTACTTAAACTAATAAGTCTTTTTATGGATCAACCAAAGACACAGGAGGCATCTCATAAGAGAGCATGCAACCCTCACAAGATCTGAAAAGTTTGCTCCCAGAGTTAGTTTAAGAAAGTAAAAGCCCTTCATTGCTGTAAGTGGTAAGAATAGTGTAGTGAAAATGGTGTCTTCAGTTTCCCAAGAGAATGTGTGGAGTCAAGTCAGTTTAGCCAGAATCCCCAATTACCCCGATGTTTTCCCTTAAAAAATTTCCATTCACTTATCCTCACCCTGCTTCTTAACTATAAATCTCCATTTATCCTTGGTGTATTCAGCGTTGAGCCCAATCTCCCTCCCCTACTATAAAACCCATTATAGTAGTCTCCCTGAATAAAGTCTGTGTTAATGTTCTTTACCACATGTCATAAAAACTTTTTCTTTAACATGTTAGTAGTCTGAATGAATTGGTAAATTTTCATTTCATGTGTTAATTATTGTTTTAATTATATATAAATTATATAATATGTATAATTATATATCTGATAAAGCATTATGTGGTTTTGTAAAAAAAACTTCTCAATAACCTCTCAAAGCAGATATTTAGGGAAAAACTGTGGAAGACTTTGAAATGTACCCAAAAAGATTAGTGAGAGTCTTCAATAAAAAGCAAGCATTTTCTAGGGCACAGCATTCTATTGGATCTGTGCCTTTTGTTGACTTTCTTTTTACAACTCCATAAATTGTAGATAACTGACTGAAATGAAAATGAGTCTTGACAATAGACATGCAGATGAATTCTGCCAACTTGTAGAAAAAGCTAACATTACACCTATTTGTAAATTCATTAAAACATTCCTGGCTACCTATTTCTGTGTGGTATTTTGAATTCGCTTTTGAACCTATTGTAACATCCTTTTGGTTTCCTCAATAATGAATGAGTAAATAGGGATTTCCCTGGCGGTCCAGTGGTTAAGACTTTGCCTTCCAATGCAGGGGGTGTGGGTTAGATCCCTGGTCAGGGAGCTAAGATCCCACATGTTTCACGGCCAGAAAACCAAAACATAAAATGGAAGCAATATTGTAACAAATTCAATAAAGACTTTAAAATAATGGTCCACATCAAAAAGAAAAAAAAATGAATGAGTAAACAAAATCTTTGACATTTTATATTTGTACAAGAGTCATAATTTTACCTTAAAAAAATTATTCTTTAACAGGTATTACGGTTGACCCTTGAACAACACAGGTTTGAGCTGCGCAGGTTCACTTATATGCAGATGTTGTTTCAACAGTAAATACTACCCTACTACACAATCCATGGTGGGTTGAATCCATAGATGTGGAACCACAGACACAGAGGAAGCACATACACAGAGGAACAGCGTATAGAGAGGGTCGATATAAATTATACACGGATTTTCGACTGCATGGAAAGTGGACACCCCTGACTCCCACATTGTTCAAGGATTGACTGTATTATTATTCCCAATTTTACAGATGGAGAAATTGAAGTTCAGACAAGCTAGATAACTGGTCCACAGTGGCACCACTAATAATCTGACTCATGATTGTGAAAGTCAACGTGCATACGTTTCCCATACACTATAACTGTATTAATATAAACAAAATCACATGGAGTTTGTGTGCTAGAGCACTTCACAGGACACTGAATCATATGCAGCATGAAAACCCAGCCAACTAATAATTACTACTGATTAGGTAATTAGTGACTAGAACTGCTAATTACATTTCAACATTGTTGCTGTACAAAACTAATAGCTCAGTGAAGCATACACTAAGAAGCATTATACAAACCTAGCCATCAAACATGCCAGTAAATCATTTCAATTATAACTTTAAGAAGTCGCATGTATATTTTTCTTCTCTCCACTGATTCCTAGCATTAGCAGAGATCATTAGCTGATTTTGATTGGTTTCATACATAGTAAAAGAAAGAAAAAAGGGGAGAAGGAGGAAAAGAAAGTGGAGAAAGAGGAGGAACAGCAGCTTTCAGCATGGGATAAGCTAAAAATTGTTTACTTATGAGATATGAAATTCTATTTTGCAATTGTGTGACACTGGGCAAGTTTTAATCTCAGTCAGGTTCTTTATATTGTATATAACATGGGCTTAAGACCACCTACCATTAAGCTATTTAGATAAAATGAGACAGTTAATATAAACCATCTGGCACATAAGTAAGCCTTCAATACATTTTAATCCCCTTTGCTCAACTCTACCCCTATCCAGATCATTCCAAACCCCCAAAACACAGTGAAGCAGTAAAGAACAAGAATTTAGAACACACTTTACTGTTAAGTAATGCCCGAGTGTAGACGGTGAACCTAAATGTTCAACTAGATTTTGTTTACAATGTATACCTATAAGATATGAATCATTAATGACAATTTACATAACAAGTAACTTCAAGACTTACATTTTGAATGTAATGAAAATGTGTTTGCCTTTAAAAAATGTAAGACAAGCAAATGACTCAGAAGTTCTGATCTCCATCAAATAGCATCTGAGAGAAAGATTAATAGTGGTAAAAGTGTGACATCCTGGAGGGACAATTTTATGCTATGGTTATCTTTGTACACAGCTGAAGTGACAAGCTAATATATAGTCTTAAACCCATTTAAGATGACAGAATGCTCTGTACTTCCTCACTCAGCTACAGTTTTTTGAGGGGGAAAAGGATGAGTGTTTTAAATCACATTCCCAATTTAGTTCATGGAGGATAATTGGCAAAACATTGAGAAGATCAATTTTTATTTTCCTAGCTTCTTATATCTTCCTCAGTGATCTCATAGCTCATCCCCCAACTCTTCCAAAATGTTTCACCTTCATGAATTCTCTGAATTAAAAAAACATGGAAACTAAATATAATAACTCTAAACTTTCTGCAAACAACCCAAAACTCTTCATGCTGTATACTAAATATAAAATGTAAATATAAAATACTAAGTAAATAATAAAATAAAATTTTTTTGAGAGGCCAATTCATAAATTGTTAAAAACTGTTATAAAGTAAATGGAGAGTTTTCCATCATATAGAGGGAAAAAGAATTGCCTTAAAGAGAACACAGAAATAGAGCATAGATGATGAGTCATTCTCTGGATCTCCGGCAATCAATAGAAGGTTAAAAATCATCTTGGACATAGAGATATCAAACATGAAACAGTTTCTTCTGAGCAGAGGTCTATTTCAGGTTTACTGTGATTCAACTGAGTTTGAACACATCACCATGAGGCCACCATAAGACAATCTATAGGTATGGGCTGACAACATGGCCTATGTCTATCTTTTCAGACATTCTTAATCACTTGGAGAGTAATGAGAATTAGTCATATAGTCCCATCACTATCAAATGCCAAGAACCAAAATTCTGTCACTGGCACCCCTTTCTTAAGTTATTAAATACCTCGGCGAGTTCACATGGGCATTTAACATGATGCTGATTACACTCATAATGCTTATCATTGAATCAGTTAGTACAGATGAAACTATGCCACCTATACCCAGGCAGAGTTAGACAAAACTTACCCCAGTAAATAATTGAGATCAGATAAACTAAAAGTCCAAGATTTAGAAAATAGCTTGACCTGCCAAGCGTAACTCTCAATTAACAAGTCAGTGGGTAATTTAATAATACATCATCCATTTTGAGGTCCTCTGCTTCAACCCCAACTGGTCTAACATCAACTAGTATACTGAATATCATTCCTGACACTATCTGTACTTAATGTAGACCCCACAAGTTAAGGGCTCAGTCCTTGGAAGACTGCCCCTACTTAAGATGCCAACCACAAGTTCAAGTGATCCCCAGGTCAACCGCACTACTCACAAACTGGCCACAAATCTGGGTTCCCATTAGTTTTCTCATATTTGATAATTTGGTAGAACTCAAAGAACTCAGGAAAGCGCTATACTTACAATTACAGTTTTATTATGATGGATATAACTCAGGAGCTGCCAAATGAAAAGCCACAAAGGACAAGGTCTGAGAGTGTCCCCAGTACAGAGCTGCCATGCTCCCAAACCATGGAATCAGGGCATATCATCCTCCAGGCATAATGATGTGTTCACCAACCAGGAAGCTCCACTGAACCTCATATAGAGTTTTTACTGGGGTTTTATTATATACTTGGCCACACAATAGAAATCAATTTCTAGTCCTATTCCTCACCCCGGAGGTCAGGTTGGCTCCAAGTCCCAACCCTCTAATTACATGACTGCCTATGACCAGCCTCCTTCCTGAAGCTATCTAGAGGGCCACCATGATCACCTTATTAACATAAATTCAGGAATGATCCACGGGGATCATGAATAACAAAGACACTGTTATTCTCAGGAAATCCTAAGGATTTACAGTCTCCCTTCCAGGATTCAGGGACAAAGGCCAGCCAAATTCTTTATTATATAACACGGGGACATTATACATGTTGTAATATGAAATGAGCCAAACAAGGCCTGAACATGGAACTGATGATTGAATAGTGTAGTACAGGGAAACGTAAGTGACTTGCTTCTTCTGCACCAGAACCACAGATCAGCTTTAGTACTTAATTAAAACTGTCAGCTCTCTCATTTCTTATCCTGTTTTTAGATAACAGTGGGACTTGCAGCCTGAAAATGAACCACTCCAAGGGCATTGACACCATGTGGGTGGACCTGCATAATCTACAACATTTAGCACTTTCACATTCCTATTAGGAGTCTACTTAGCAGTCTAAAAAATTCATGATCATTAGCCAAAAGGGCTTTCTCCCTAAGCATTGATGGGCTTAAACAACACTATTCTCTTAGTGTTATCAAATTTGAAATAGCTGATGCTCACAGCAAACTCTTCCAGATAAATGTACCTATGAAATCTGCAACAGAGGTATCAGATCATCTGGTCCCTCACTGTACCTCAGAATGGACAAGATGCCAATCCTTCCAAGCTATAATTTGTCTCACATGTTTTCAATATCTCTTCTGGGGATGCGGTCTGTGAAACAGTTTATCCTGTCCAGCCCTCCAATTCAGATAGACCATAAAACACTGGAGCTGGAATTCGAAAGACTAAAAGCTAAGTATCAGCTACATACTCACTTTGAAAATTTTATTTGACCTCTCTGTACTTCAGATTTATCATCTGTAAAATGAAGATAATGACAATATCATAATTATATAGTAATGATAAAATGCGATAATACGTGTATGACTTTAAGGCACTTTGGAAGATGAAATTGTTAAAACAGGGAGAATCCTGATTTATGTTCTGACAACATTTTCATCAAGAAAATTATCATTGGCTTTTTTTCTGATATGCTGTCCCTTGGGAACAATGAACAATTACACACACAGACACACACACACACACACACACACACACACACACTCACCCATGCAGACAGTGATGTCTCTTGACTCTAACAAACGGCTGCTTACAGACCTAATATGCATAGTCATATGAGGTTATATCCCCACCATTGGGCAAGGTAGGTAAGGATGGAAAATAACCTGACATTTAAAAAGCCCACCAAAAGGAATCCAATTCTATATAATGCCCATAGCTTGACTGTGCCTATAGCTCCTTCAGCTTACCTTCCTGCAGAGATGAATGGCTCTCCATAGTAAGTCAGATACTGCCATTTGTGTGTTAAAAATGCCAAATTTGACCCCCAGACTCCTGACAGCTAAAGTGAAACGTTCAGAAACACCAAGTACCTATATTTAGAGCATTCTCCAAAGATTTCATTCTAGAATTGACAGCCATGTGGTTCCAATCCAAAGACTAGATAAGACAGTTCATATTTGACAATGGTAGTCAACCAGTGTGTTTTGATCTTCTTAAAGTCATGCCTCTTTCCATGCTTCCTCCCATAACTTCTGTGTGTTCATAACAAAGATAGTTATAAAAGTCTTGGCTTTCTATTATTCGAAAATTATAATCAATAAATATTGAATATAGTTGTTAGACAGACTATTTTCTAGCACCATCAGCTCTCACCATTTCAAATTCACCAGAGTCCCTGAATTCCAACCCTCTTTTCCTTAAGTTATTCCTAAAACATATGATTTTACCTTCTAATGAAAATGCTGCCACAGATTGGTATAATAATTTCATATCCGTAATTTCTATGACTCTTGAATATATATTCCTATTCTAATAGTCATGTTGCATATTTCTTCAGTCCTCAAATAATGTATGCCTGAGTGACCAGCACCACGCTAGGTATCAGAGGCACAGTAGTGGAAAAAAATGAATGTGGTACCTGCCCCCAGGAAGCTCACTTTCTGTTGGTGAAGATACACAGTAAGAAAAAAGAAAGCAACTGATAAAAAATAATTTAATTTTAAAGAGGTGCTACGAAGGAAACAAATGGGCCTGGGAGAGAGAATAAGGAAGCAGGAAAGCTCTCTTAGAAAGAGAGCTTCAAGGAAGGATTGCTTAAGGAGGTGAAGTTTAGGCTGAAGAATAAAGGATAAGGAGGACCTTGCTACTGAAATTAGAATCTGCCAGCAAGAAGAAAGTGCATGTATAAGGCTACAAGATAGGAAAGAGCTTGGGATGGTTTAAGAAAAAGAAAAAAGTTCGGTGTAGCCAGGGGATAGGGGTTGAAAGCAGAGTGATAGACAACAATCTGGAAGGAACAAAGAGTGATTGGGTGGATAATGAAACTATTTTCAAGCCCTGAGACATGAGATACAGGGATGTAAGAGGGGAAACTGCCTCTATTTACTGCAAGAAAACCAGCACCCTCTGAAGCTAGATTTCAGTTTAGGCAAGGAAGCCAAAGGAATGCTTTGTGACAGACAACATGAGGATGAAGAGGGAATTTGCTGACAAGCAGGAAGGAGTTCTGGAGGCATTGTGGGAGTTTGGGTGTAGAGTGGGGGTCAGCTCAGGGCTGTGCTGAGCAGTACAGGGAAGAGACTCCAGGTGGTGAGAGATGGCAGGAGAGGCTTGTCCTTCTGGTGGTATCTGGGATAAATAGGGATGTGAGGCAAGAGGGATTTGTCCTTACAATGCTGTTGATGACAGAGAACAACCAATACTGCTATTTACCTCCACAAGGAATCTCCAGGGATACCTGTCCATGAGACTGTGGACTGTTTCACTGAGATGGGGTTGGGGACTACAGTTAACTTCTGGAGGCTATGCCACTAACTCATCTAGTGGTGGCTCCCACAACGCAAAACGACTCTCAAAACTACTGAGATGCAGGAGGCAAGAAAGTGGGGAGATCCAGTCAATGTAATGGTGCTCATGACCAGAGGCTATTTTATGTTTCTTCCTTGCATTGCAGGCCAGCTTTTAAATTATTCCTGTAATTTGATGGTATCATAATACATAAGATAAAATAATATGTATTTTTGAACTACACAGAGTTCATCTATTTGCATGCTTTCCAACTGTGGGCCAACAAAGAAATTAATAAATTCAGTGGGTTGGAAAAATTTACCACCTAAGAACAATACCAGTGGTTGATTTAAAGGTTGAGAAATGGTTAGGAAATATATTCATAATTGCAAACATCCCTATAGAAACAAAGAAAATACTCTGAAGTTAAGGAGGAAAAATATAGTCAGAAACCATCATGATTGAGGGAAATGGTAAAGCTGCAGTTTGGGAAATTCCCAGCTCCATTCGGATGAAAAATGTCTTAACAGATTATATATCATTCAACAGTTCCACCATATAGGTCTCCTGAAAAAAGCATTCCATTCCCATTCCCCAGCACTTGTTTTAACATATGTTTCATACATGAAAATCTCTACCCCACGATTAACACTTATCATCAGTTCTTCAAAACTGAAAAAATGCAAAAGTACGTTTTCACTCTTTAATTTTGCATATTTGTCAATTTAGGGAAGCTACCATGACTTTATGTTTACACAGGAAAGTTTAACCTAGGCAGCTACTCATAAAACATAAGTATAGTGTCATTGTACAACTCTTCTATTGGCATGGTGTTTGGTGTTAAAAAGAGAGCTTATATATTAAATACCTAAGTACGTATACATAGATACATATATACATACTTATATATATTATGTCATATATCCTTAGGTATTTAATATAAAAGTGTCATTTTTATATGTATATATGTATACATATAGAAAGAAATAGAGACAGAGACAGTGAAACAGAGACAAAGAGACAGAGACAGAGAAAGACAGAGAGAGTGTAAGCACACCACAAATGACTCAAGTTATGAAGTCTTGTCTCTCTGCAAGAGTCCTACTAAGTTAGGCTGCCCTCACTCAGGCTACTATTTCACCCAATATTCCACAGCACACATTGTGACGATAGGGACTAAGGATGCCTTGAACAACTGAGGAAATAATTCTCTGAATGCCTTCCTCAGCAGTACCCATTGCCTCTGTCCCATTTTCACTGTAACAACATTATGAAGCAAGATCTTCACAGCAATTACTTGGCTTGCAACTTGTAGGTATGGTTCCTCCCCCTTCCCCATACCCCATCCAAAACTCCTATTACCAGGGACTGAAGCAGTCAGCCTGTGCTAGTCCACACTAGAGAAGAATGACGTGCAGCCAAAGAATTGCATGCAAAACATACAAGGAAAGGGCTTCCCTGGTGGCGCAGTGGTTGAGAATCCGCCTGCCGATGCAGGGGACACGGGTTCGTGCCCCGGTCTGGGAAGATCCCACATACCACGGAGCGGCTGGGCCCGTGAGCCATGGCCGCTGAGCCTGTGCATCCGGAGCCTGCGCTCCGCAAAGGGAGAGGCCACAACAGTGAGAGGCCCGCGTACCGAAAAAAAAAAAAAAAAAAAAACATACAAGGAAAAATGCTACTGCATTCAGCCACTAAAGCTGAGCACTGGTCAAATGGTGTTTGCATCATCATAGAGGGAGATAATTGAAACTAGGAGGTCCGGGTCCCTGTAGACAGACTGATAAGCATAATGTGGCAAGGGGCATCAAGATGCTCTCCAGAGTACAGGGCTCTGATAATATGACTTCCTAATTACCTCTGCATGGGAGAGACATTAACCAAGCTGCTTCCACAGAGAAGCCTTCAAAATCAAATGGGGAAAGTAACACCTTCCCCCACACCAGGGCAGTTCCTGCTGAAGTGACTGGTGACTAATGGGAATTCTATCCTCTGAGTTGCATGTAGGGAAAGGGTAGAGAGAAAGAGACCACCATGGCAGCTGAGATACAATGAGATCAAAAGGTGTAGCTGCAAGAGGAAGCAGAACTGATGCCCTGAAACAGGCTGTAGGCTTGCTGGATAACCACGTCACCAATAGGCTGATTGTGCAACAGCCTCTAGAATGTGTGTGCCTCTCTGGAGCCAAGCAAGCTTCAGGTCAGCTCAGACTCTAAGCATTATTAAGTCACATATGGCAACCAACTCTTGAGAAAGTGAAACACTTTAATCACAAAATAACCTTCAGGGGGCCAGAGGGAGGAAGAAAACACAAAACCAACCAAGGAATCACTGACAATAATCCTGTTTTTGCAAATGAGAGAAAGCAAAATGATCCAAAACAATGCTGCTTTATGATGATCTGAAATGTTGCCAATACCACCATCCAACAGAGATATAAAATAACGTTCACTTTCAAGAGAGCAATTAGATGATATTGTTGAATTGAGAAGGCCATACTGTCTTAAATATAGTTTTTATTACTCTAAAAGACATTAATGTTGTTAGCAGAAAAATTATAAAGTTCAGATAAGTATGAAAAAAACCATAATGTTACCTCCAGAGGTAACCACTGTTATTTATTATTTTGTCATTCCTCTCTTCTCTTTTCTATACATATTTTTACATAGTTGATATACTAAATATGAAACATTATACCCTACTTTTTCAGTTATTATAATAAATGTTTTCCAACCGACTTTATATCTTAATATACCTGGTTTACTTGTTACAAATTATTTCTTTTAGGTCATATAAAGTGCAATATACTCTACCATGTAGATGTACTACTTAGTGATAAATTTTCAAAATATAGTTTATGAGCTCTTACTACGTTCAAATAACTAAGCTAAACAAAAAAAATCTAATGAGTGGAACTTCTGCCCTCAGCAGAATCAGAAACAGGGAACCCCAGTGACACTACATATAAATGAAGAATTAGACCTGCAGGGAGCTTCCGCCCTTATATTGTGCCAATCATCATTTTGATTACTGTTTGCAAATGAAAGAAAGCAAAATGATCTAAAAACAATTCTTTTGTGATTGCTCCTTTACTCCTCTACAGTCTCCTGGTGTCTATTAAGACCCACTTCAAAATCACATTTCCACAACTCTCCCCATTTCTCTCTCCTGTAGGAAAACTCCATCGTTCCCCATTTGTGCTCTCATGGGACTTTAAATAAAACTCTGTAATTTAACACATTTATTATGTTATTAATTTACTGTAATCGCTTGACCCCTTCAGGAGTCCATGAACTCTTTGTAGACAAAAATATTTTATATTTATTTGTTCCTCAGAATCTAGCAATGACTAGTAGAGAGCAAGGGTTCAATCAGTGTATTGTTGAGTGATTGTAACTGAATAAATTTAAAGTGAAACACTTTTTTTTCTGAAAATTATTAATAGAGATAATAAACATATCTGAAGTCTAAAGTTGTTTTTAAACTATGCTCATGTATGCACTTTTATAGAATTCTCAAATCAGTGTTTAAGATATCATCTCTTTCACTTTCTGAAATGTGCAAAAAATGCATAATAATATTTTTGTTTCCAAAGAATGGAATGCCTATTATTTTTGTGAGTATATCAGCAACTTGGTATTGCGGTGGTTAAAACTACAAATAGAGTCAGGTAATGACAGAAGTCACAAGAGAGACAAATTAAGCTCTAGCTTAAGAGAGGTTTAAGAAGATTTCCCTTTAAATCAAGAGTACCAAGGAGAACTATAAAATCATTCATCCTCTTTTTCAACTGTCAAACATCCATGTCAATAAATTCTAGGAGACAGCATAGGAGAACAGAGGACAGCTCAAATGGTTTATCCACAATCACATAATAAATCAGAAAGGAAGTGGTAATCCGTGATTATACAACATTTCCTCGCAAGGATTTGGGACATCTTGAGATTATTTGAAAAGCTTTTTAATCCTTGGGGAAAAAAATCTGCTCTTAGAGTTAATGGGAAGATTCAAATACTGTTTCTTGATTCTTTTTTTCTCTTTCTTTTTTCTAACTTTACTTCATATTCTTTTCTATATATTTTAAATTTATAGAACACAGAAAAATAATTTTTAAATAAACTGCCATATATTATAAATGCATATTTTATAAATAACATTAGAATGTTGGAAAATTAAAACAAAATATACGTTCAATATGTATGACATACTGTGCAGGAATACATGAATTTCCTCACAAACAATTCAATTTAAACTTTACTAAATAAACACAATTTTAATTTTGCTCGGTATTGATCCCCAGGGAAGTTAGTTCAAGCTCTTTGGAGGGGAGTTATCCATTACAGCAATCACCACTCCAGAGAACCAAGCAATTGAATCAGAAAGACTATTTGCAAATGGCCAAATTGATAATTTTAAAAGAAATGGACTCTAACATAGAGAAAGTATAAGCCATATTTTTTTTTCTGCTAATATACAGTGGTTTCTCTTTAACCAGATAATCAGAGGCTGGTTGTGTTGTTAGGAAAAATCCATTCAAAGGCCTGAAAAATGTCTTTCTAGAAACGCCCTTTCATTCACTAGCCCTGGCAAAGGACAAACATCCCTGGATAGCTTGGAGCTGAGATCATTCCTTCAAGCCACCTGATTTCCTTAGGCAGCCTCCTGTTGGGGATATTATGAAGACTCCCAATCTGGCCAGAGTCATACTTTCAGGGTTTGATATAGATACAGCTCTCCCAGGGAGCACTGATTGCCCTATAGCAATCATTAAAGTGTGGAGGCATTTGGGCGGCACGGCAGTTGGAAAACAGGTGCTGATTGCTGATTAGAGAGCCCGGGATTGGTTTAAGCACAGAAGGTTACAGCTCTACTGTGACATTTCACATAGCAGAGAATATAAACCAACAAACAACTCACCTGTATTTTGCTAGGACTGCAGCCATTCTGATTGTCCACTTGGAACCAAAGCTAAAAAATATAGCAATCTGATATAAAGCATTCAAATTTACACACCACTTCCACCACTTTTTAAAAATTAAAAATATTTTCTTGGCCTTTAAGAAGCTTTTAATGGACCTTAAAAACTTTATCTCAAATAATAACTAAGAATTTTCAGGAATGCCTCATTTAACTCTGTTTGGAAACTTTTATTCAATTATTCTCCAATTCTGTAAGCCCCAGAAAGAAAAACACATCATTATTCCTGTTTTTGTTTACAAAAATGTTTTATTAAATACACACAAGAAAGATTTATAAGTATATATTTTAAAATTAACAATGAAATGAACACTGTATACCCTCCACCCAGCTTAGAACTAAAACACTACAAATATCTTTGAAGCCCTTTGTGTAGCTGTTCCCAGAACCAACCCTTTTATTCCTTGCCATTTTTAAAGTAAGTACCAACCTGAATTATGTATTTATCTTTCCCTTACTAATCTTTATAGTTTTACTATACAATTATGGATCTCTAAATAACATAGTAAGTTTTGTATTTTACATATTGCAACAATTCTACATGTATTCTTTTGCGTTTTTTTTTTTAGCTCAATGTTAAGAGATTCATTCATGTTGATACTTATAGCTGTAATTAACTCATTTAACTGTGCTATATTATCCCACCATATGATTATACTAATATATTTATCCATTATGGTATTGACAACATTCAGGTTATTTTCAGTTTTTTGCTATAATAAGCAATGATACTTTGAACTTCCTTCTTGTTGACATTGGCAATACATTTTCAAGGATACATAACTAGAAGTAAAATTTCTAATACAGAATATCTGTCTCTTTTTGTGTATTGATTTCATATGATATGTTTATGACTTAAGTGGAGTTGTTTTAATCCACTTGTTTATGACAAAGAACACAAAAAAAGAAGTTATTTAGAAAACATCATTTTATTGAGGTATAATTCACATAGAATAAAATGCACACACCATTTTATAAGTTTTGACATATGAATACACCCATGGAACCATCACCAAAATCAAGGTAATGAACGTACCTATCACCCCCAAAAGTTTCCTCGTGACCTTTTGTAATACATCCCCCCTCCTGCCTACCACCCCACTCCCAGGCAACCACTAGTCTGCTTTTGGTCTATAGATTAGTTTGCATTTTCTAGGAGTTTTAATAAATGGAGTAATAGAATGTGTACTCTTTTAGTCTAGCTCTTTTTTTCCTTCCAATTCTGAGATATAATTGACATACAGCACTGTATAAGTTTAAGGTGTATAGCAAAATGATTTCACTTACATACATCATGAAATAATTACTACAGCAAGTTCAGTGAACATCCATCAATTCATATAGATACAAAATAAAAGAAAAAAAGTTTTTCCTTGTGATAAGGACTCGATTTACTCTCTTAACAACTTTCATATACATAACACAGAGCAGTGTTAATTATATTTATCATGTTGTACATTACATCCCTAGTACTTACTTATAAGTGGAAGTACCTTTTGACTAACTTCATAAAATTATGCCTTCCCAACCCCCCACCTCTGGTAACCATAAATCGGATCTCTTTTTCTATAAGTTTGTTTCTTTGTTTCTTCATTTTTGAAGTATAATTGACCTACAGAACCATGTTACTTCCTGGTGCACAACATAGTAATTCAATATTTCTACACATTTCAAAATCTAGTTACCATCCGTCACCATACAAAGATACTACTTTATTAATGACTATATTCCCCACACTGTACGTTTCATACCGTGACTCGTTTATTTTGCAGCTGGAAGTTTGTACCTCTTAATCTCCCTCACTTCTTCCTCTCATCCCTCTATCCCCACCCCTCTGGCAACTACCTGTTTGTTCTCATGTCTATGACTCTGTTCCTCTTACGTTTGTTTGTTTGTTTTGTTTTTTGGATTCCACATACAAGTGAAATCATATGGTATTGTCTTTCTCTGTCTGATTTATTTCACTTAGCATAATACCCTTTAGGTTCATCTATGCTGTCACAAATGGCAACATTTCATGGTTTTATATGGCTCAGTAATATTCCACTGTATGTATCCTCTTTATCCATTCATCTATCAATGGACACTTACGTTGCTTCCATTATCTTGGCTATTGTAAACAATGCTGCAGTGAACATAGGGGTGCATATATATTTTTGAATTAGGATTTTCATATTCTTTGGATAAATATCCAGAAGGGGGTCAGCTAGATCATATGGTCATTCAGCTGCAGCTGGAACTCAGCTCGTGGTGGTTTACACCAACTCTCCTGAGAACCAATCTCCTAGAAAAAGTACAGCTCAACTGGAATTGGACTTTATTTCTGTCATTTCCTTTGCCTGGAACAATAGTGTAACTAATTTATTCTTTGTTAGTAGTACGTTATTTCTTTATTGGCTTATTAAGAGATGCTATTGGCTTGTGAAATCATAATTCCCACATTGAATCTGTAACCAAGCAGGACCCTATGGGCCCTTGCCAGGACAGACACCTCCCCAATAACCTCTGCTTTAGCTCCTCTCTGAAGTACCCAGGTCACTATCTTATGCACATTTCCCGCGTTGTTTTACAGATGCTAAAACCCCACCAAATGGAAGACATTAACTACTTGATGACTATGACCTTGGGCACATCAC
Organism: Kogia breviceps; assembly: GCF_026419965.1. Lineage (NCBI taxonomy): Eukaryota > Metazoa > Chordata > Mammalia > Artiodactyla > Physeteridae > Kogia > Kogia breviceps. Next base: position 98,605,802 of record NC_081313.1, on the reverse strand, counting down.
CCCCAGACTTACTGGAGCCTGAGGATTGATAATGTTAACTCCTGTGATACCACCCTGTTGCCTCACCATCAACCAATCAGAGAATTGTGCATGAGCTGATCACATACCCTGCAACTCCCCTCCCTCCCTTAAAAAGCATTTCCTGAATCCCATCAGGGAGTTTTGAGCTTCCCTGGACTCCTTCTGGCACCTTACAAGAAACACACTTTCCTTCACCACAACCCAGTGTCAGTAGATTGGCTTTACTGCACATGGGTGAGCAGACCCAAGTTTGGTTTGGTTACAAACCTGTTTTGTTTTGTTCTGTTTTGTTTTGTTTTTGAATTTTTATTTATTTTTTTATACAGCAGGTTCTTATTAGTTATCTATTTTATACATATTAGTGTATATATGTCAATCCCAATCTCCCAATAAACTAACTGTTTTGGCAAAGATAATCTCAGTCTCTGAGCATAATATGCTGCCCTACAAAACAAAACACTCTTCACCTTTATTGAATAATGCCAAATGCTGTCACAAATGATTGATATTTCTACCAGCAGTGTTTATAAAAGTTTTTATTTTTCTACTTCTTCATCGACACTTGATAGTAATAGACAGTTTAACTTTTGCCAGTCTGGCAGATTTGAACTCATTGTGGGTTACCATTTGCACTCAAGGTTGATCAAATTTTTATTTAATTAATTTATTGGTCATAAAGCAGTTCATCTTCCTTGAAATGTCTTTTAATATGTTTTTGCCTATTTGATCTTGTGTTATTTGATGTATTATAATCTGAATTTATTTCATGTTTGTTAATTAACATAGCAATTTTTTACTAGAAAAATATTATTTTGTTAGTTTTATGTGTCAGAAGTATCTTCTCAATCAGTGGCTTTTTTTCCCTTTTTTGATTCTTTCCTTTTATAAAATTCTTAACTTTAAGTTAAATAAATTTATTAATGACTCTCTTTGTGGTTTGTGCTGTTCCTGTCTTCTTTAAAAAATTCTTCTAAATTCTGAGGTCATAAACATACTCTACTATATGTTCTACAAATATCTCAGCTTTTCCTTTCTTATTCAAGTATGCTTCCTTCTGGAATTTCTCTTCCCCATTATATAACTTAGAGATCCAACTTTATATTTTTCACATAGGTAATTAATCCCAGCGCCATTTATTAGACAATCCATCCTTTACCCACTGATCAACATGCTCCCTCCACCATAAGTCAAATTTTCATATACACAGGAACCAGTTCTGAACTCTTTATTTGGATTTACTGTTTAATTTGTCTTTGTGTGAGTAAATATAGTACTACCACATTGACTACAGGTTTTAATGTCTTGATTTATGGTAGAAAAAAGCCCCTATGTTATTCTTTATCTATTTTAGCCCATCTTAGCCCTTTACTATTCTGTAATTGTTTTAGAATGAGATTTTCAAGTTCTATGAAACCTTTTGTGATTTTGATTCAAGCTGTATTAAATCTATAGATCAACTGGGGATGAATAATAATATTCTCTTCATAAACATGGCATATCTCTACATTTATTTTGATATTTATTACTACATTTAAAGGATTTTCTATATCTTTCCACATAAAAGCTTTGTACATCTCTTGTTAGATTTCTTCTTAGGTATCTTACATCTTTTGTTCCTATTTTAAATAGTAACTAATTTTAAATGATATTTCTATTTCTTCCTGGTGTATGAAATTAATCTTTTATGCTTATTTTGCACCTAGAAATTTTGCTAGAATCTTATTTCTAATTCTAATTTTCTAAGTATAATTTTATTTTTTAATGTAGACAATCACAACACTTTTAAATGATACTATTTTTGTTTCTTTTCTTCTAACACTTAAAACCTGTGTTTTTTTCTCTTGACTTTCTTCATTATTTAGGATTTCCAGTACAATGTTGGGTGAAGATGGTAGTAAGAGCCCTTGCCTTGATCTTAAATTTAAAGGAAAATATTTTAATATTTCATTATTATATACAATCTTTTCTTTCATATTTTCCTTAATCAAATTCTCTTGGAAGTTTTCTCTATACCAAATATCCTAGGAGCTATTAGTACAGTGTATTATAAATTTTATTGTACACTTTCTTCACTTATTGAGAAATTGTTTCCTCCTTAAATCTATTTATATAATAGAAATAGACTTTCTAATATTAAACCAACCTTATTTCTGGGCTAAACCTAAACTGTTCATCATCAATTATCTTGTTTACACAATGCTGGATACAGTTTGCTAGTAAATTATCCAGGATTTTTGCATCTTTGTTCATGCCTGAGATTAGCCTGTGATTTTTTTTTTCCTCCTGTATCCCTTTTCTGGTGTGTATCAAGGTTGTATTAACCTTATAAAAAGAGTCAGAAAGTGTTGCCTCTTTTATTATTCTCTGGACAAGTTTGTATAAGATTGGAATGAATTATTTTATGAATGTTTGATGGAATTTGCCTACAAAATCATTTGAACCTGAAGTTTTCTTTGTGGGAAGGTTTTTAATAATTGATTTTATCTTATTGATAGTTACAGGACAAAGTTTTACCTATTTGAGTCAATTTTGGTGGCTTTTCTTGAAAAAAAAGATTTTTCTAAAAATTTTTCATTACATAAATTTTAAAGTTCTTTAAAACATTGTCTTTTCATCTTTTTCATCTTTATTGCATCCATACTTATGTCCTCTTTTTCATTCCTGGCATTTGTATCTTCTTCATTTTGCTAAATGGAGTTTGCCAAAGGTTTATCATAACTTTTAAGCTTTTCAAACTACCAACTGTGGATTTCTTGGATCTCTTCCATTGTATTTTTGTTTTCTTTTCATTCATTTTGGCTCTGTATTCATGATTTATGTTTGAGTTTGTTCTACTTTTCTTTATTTTTTTACTTGAAGTACAGTTGACTTACAATGTTTCAGATGTACAGCAAAGTGATTCAGTTTTATATATATACATATATATGACCTATAATGGAAAAGATTCTGGAAAAGTATATATGTGTATATAGAATATATATACATATATATGTGTATATATTCTATATATATATATACACATATATATAAAAGAATATATATATATATTCTTTTTCAGTATCTTTTCTATTGGTTATTACAAGATATTGAATATAGTTCCCTGTGCTATAAAGTAGGTGCTTGTTGGTTATCTATTTTATATATGGTAATGTGTATCTATAAATCCCAAATTCCCAATTTATCCCTCCCCCTCACCTTTCCCCTTTGATAACTGTAAGCTTGTTTTCTATATCTGTGAGTCTATTTCTATTTTGTAAATAAGTTCATTTGTATCATTTTTTTAGATTCCACACATGAGTGATATCATATATTTGTCTTTCTCTATCTGACTTACTTCACTTATATGATAATCTCTAGATCCGTCCATGTTGTTACAAATGGCATTATTTCATTCTTTTTTATGACTGAGTAGTATTCCATTATATATACATATACAACTATACATATATATATGTATATATACTACATCTTGTTTATCCATTCCTCTGTCAATGGACATTTAGGTTCCTTCCATGTCTTGGCTATTAAAAATAGTGCTGTATGAACATTGGGGTACATGTATCATTTTGCATTAGAGCTTTCTTCTTTTCTGGATATATGCCCAGGACTGGGATTGCTGGATCATATGGTAAGTCTATTTTTAGCTTTTTAAAACCTCCATACTTTTCTCCACAGTGGCTGCACCAATTTACATGCCCACCAACAGTGTAGGAGGGTCACCTTTTCTCCACACCCTCTTGTTCTACTTTTCTTTAACTGTTTATTTTATACATTTTCTAATTTCTTCAGTTTAATTTCCAACCTTTCCTCTTTTCTAATACAAGCATGTAAGGTAATAAATTGACCTAGAATTATTGCTTTAACATTTACTTTTTTATTAATATAAAATTCAATAGAATAAAATTCACAAATCTTTAATCTTCATTTTGATGTTTTGACAATTGTATATGTCCATGTGATATGATTCATATCGAGATCCAGAACATGTTCATCACTCTAGAGTATTCCATAATGCTCCCTTTCATCAGTCTTCCTCCCAGAGGTAGGAAGGAATATATTCTGATATCTTTCACTATTCTATATTCTGATACCTTTCACTATAGATTAGTTTTGCCTGTTCTTGAACTTCATATAAATAGAATATTATAGTATATATTCTCTTGTGTCCATATTGTTGCATGTAGGTTGTTCCTTATTATTGCTGAGTAGTATGCTGCAATATGAGTATATCACAGCTTGTTTATTTATTCTTCTGTTGATATATACTCAGGTTGTTTCTGGTTTAGGGTTCTTATAAATAATATTTTTTGTATAATGTCTCTATTTTTTTCATTTTAAAAAAGGAGTTTATAATCTTGGCATTTACTGTAAGAAATTTTTATATTTTCTGGACACAGTTCTTTGTCAGATATTTCCACAGTCACTGGCTTGAATTTTTATTTCTGAATGATGTATTTTAATTAGCAAAGTATTCCAGGAAGTCTAGTTTGATTTATCTTCTTTTTGATTTAGTGTTTTTTCCAGTCCATCAAAATATCTTTGCCCACCTCCAAAGACATGAATATATATACTTCTATTTTTTTCTTCTGGAAGCATAATGATTCTAACTTTCATGTTTACATATATGATCCACCTTAATTTGTGTAAGGAATGAGATATAAGTCAAAGTTTTAACCAGTCCATTGAAATTTTTATTTGATTACATTTAATTTCTAAAAATTTTAGTTTTTTTAATTTTTAATCTGCTTAATGAGTTTCATAATATCTTCATTAGTACTTTTGATATACTTGTTTTTCAAAGGTTATATTTTCTACTGTGGCTGTTAATTCCAATAACTGAATTATGTGAAAGTCTCATTCTTGTCATTTGCTTCTTCTAGTGTTTACTCTTTGACTTTAAGGAGTATTGTTTTGTGATTTTTTTTTTCTTTTTAAAATCTGAGCTAGACTTTACTTTGGGGGAATTCTTGGAGCCTGGATTGAAAGTGTGTTCCTTGTTTCTATTCTTGTTTCTGCCAGGTCCTCAGGAGCACTCCTAATCAAGTATCATCCAAAATAAAGCTTTAGATGAAGTTTTTTGTTCACAAATGAATAGTGTGAATTTTAACTTTAAACCCACTGGGAAAAGGACTTGGGTTACAAATTTTCTGCTTTGTATACTATCATGGTTGAGATAAGAGATTATCATTCCTGTCTCCCTCAGTGGGTGAAGTTTTTCTTTCACTGAGGATATAGTCTTTTGGGGTCCCAGGTTTGGGCAAGAGTTTCCTTTTAGGTTTTCCAATGTGTGCACGCTAGTCTTTACATTCTTTTTCCCAACATTTTTAAGATTATAAAGGGAGTCTTCAGGGTCATTATTAATTAATAGTTGCCCCAAGATAACCAGCTATTTTGTGCTTGCTTAACTTTCTGGATTCCAGGTTATATTCTGTTTTTAGCACCTGAATATTTTTTCTTACTTTCTTGTTAGTTCGACAGCACATTTAAAATATAGCTAATATTTTTCAATATCTTATTTTACTTTGAAGTAAAAAGTTCATTGAGGATTTCTACTCCACTATACTGTCAGAAATTGAAAACCCATATTTTCTTTCAAGCTGTTTACAGTCTCATCAGCTATCAATGATGCAATTCATATAGTTGGCAATAACAACAGTAAAAGACAAAATTAGAGGTATACTGCATTGATTAATAGTTCACTAATTTTGATCTAAATATCTTAACTTCTAATTATCATGAAGAGTATTTTTTAAAATAAAGGATCATTTTCGGCAGTCAGTATATCCAAAGATAATTCAAAAATGGCAAATGTACCAGCTGACTAAGCAGGAGAGAAACCAAGTCAAACAAGTGAAAGAACCAGACAATAATACTATATTGCTTACATATAGTATGTTGGGTGACTCAGACAATTAATATTCTAATTTTAAATGTTTTCTTAATATGTTGCATCAAAAAATGAACAAGACTCATCTTATTGTGCTCTAAGATGGTCTCAAAAGAAACTATCCTCAATTCTTTCTACTCTTCAACCAGCTCACTGTTTACAATCAATTAACTTTTAACTCCCATGAAACAGTTAGCACCAAGATCACTTTCAGAGATACACACACCATACTCAGGCAATCCTCATTGCTCCCTTTGTGCTATACCTCATTTCACCAACAGGACAGAAGTTTGGGGAGTTGCCACATTCCAACAGGAACGTGGCCAGGATTAATGAGGCTTTTTCAAAGTAGCCCAAACTCCACTGTACCACTGGACCTCATCATCATGCTGGGAAGCCAACACTAATTATAACCATGCTGCTATCCTTGAAACTGCAATATAAAGAATCAAGATCAAGCACAGGACAGCTATCAGTGGACTCAAGTGCCACCTATAGTCTATATCTCTATTTAGTTCTTTTCCTAGGACAAAATTAAAGACAATATACCAAGAGAGGTGGTAAATCGCACAGCTCACCAAAAACTAAAGCTGATTCTTATGCTTGGGCTCTCCTATAGTTTAACTTTAATTCAGTGAGCCATAATTACTCCAAAAAGGGCATAATTTAAAATATAAAAGAGACCAAAGTTTTTATATTATTATCAGAGGAAGTGAATTACTTGTTTATTCTATAGTATTGTGGTGATATTACAAGCTGGTATGTTTAAAAGATGATAAAATATTAAGAAGCTAGTATATTGGCATTAGTATTATTTCCTTCTTGTGCTTTTTAACTTGCTTAGATCATTAACATTTGATGGTTAATATAAAGTGTCTTATTACACTATGTCTACACAGTAGTCAATGAGGTGCTTAGAGAGCATTAGAGAAAATTTGTCTGTATAATAATTACCTAAAATTATCATATTCATTAAGTACCTACTTTGAAATGGGCACTGTGATAATAAAAAAATCTATGCTAGGATGCTTGCATTATGCAGTTTGGTTATCTAACTTATTTGAAATCACTTGCATTATAAAATTTGCCTACATTAATTGAAATTAAATGATTAAAATTAAATAACTAAGAAATATTTGCTTAGCTTCTACTATATTCTCAACACTGAGCTAGTTAGGAGCAAAACAAGGAAATGAAAAGGACTTTTCCCTATTATCAGATTGTTAGCAATATAATTGGGGAGAGGAAACATATACAGATGAAAATGTAAAGGAAAGTTTCAGGGAGTAGGTGTGATAAGAATTGAAAAACATAAGAGATAGTAGAAGAACTAGGAATTAAACTGAGCCTAGAATGAATAAATTGAAGTGGAGAATAGGGGAAAATGGAAAAAGAGGTATGGTAGCATGAATGGATAAGGTATATGTTCTCAAAAAATATTTATGGTCAAAACCATATTTCTTTAACATTTGCTCTGTGATAGAACTTCTATATACTTCTTCAGTTCTCATAATAACACTGTGAGTTGGCTACTATTATTATCCTTACTTTATAGATGAGGATATTGAGGTTGAGAGAGGTTAAGTAATTTGATCAAAGTCATTGAACTAAATAGTAAAATTGGGATTCAAACCCAACACTTTATCTTTCCAAAGTGGCTATTCTGAACCACTATGGCAATAATAAACCATCTATCTTTAAAGGACACAGTGTTTGGCATGAGACAAATTTAGGAAGTATAATATCGACAGATGGCATATTCAAATTGTGTTGGTGAAGTTGAGTTTGATGCAGAGAATATTTACAAAGGTGTGTACATGGTGTAGAGAAGCCACAAGAATAAGACAGGATCCCAGCACTTGAAAAACTATTCCCACCCTTCAGCCTAAAAGGTGGAGTGGACAGTGGTAGTTACCAAACCCCAAAAGGACAGAGTCTCGTGGAGAGGGATGCCAGATAAGATGCATGACTTTTAGTAGAAAGGAGGAATCTGAGGGAATAAATTCCCTGACTTCATTCTTCTTTCCCATTTCCTACCAGGGTTCCCATTGATGTAGTTCATGCAGATCAGCCACCAGGGCCACAGATTAGTTGAAGAGGGATGGAGAATGGATCTGGAGAAGGAAATGGAAGAGAGAAGGCACAAGAATGTTCTGTGAGGTTCTTGAGTGTTAGGCTAAATTATTTAGACCTTGTTCTGTTGAGGATAAAGGATCAATAAATGTCCTGGGGTGAGGGAATTGCATATGAAAGAACTGCTCTATGAATACTACCTTTTCATTAATGTGGATAGAATGAAAAGCTGGCAGTAAGAAAACTTCTCAGAAAAGCCTTTGCAGAAAGTTCTAGTAGGAGACTTTATAAGCTTAAGAGTGAGTAGTGGTCACACAAGAGAAAGAAAGAGGCTTAGTGAGCTATGATATTTAAAAGGAATGGACCTCCAATCTCACAGATCATATGGTCCATTGATGAGAGTCTCCCTTCTGTTTTCTATTGTGTCCCTTGTGGGATTTATTTTAATGGATTCCTGCCTTTCAGTCCATCAGCAAAGCCTTTGGGTAACTGATGTCATTCATTACAAGAGTAATATAGGCTGAAGGGTTAAGACAGTAGATCTCAGCAGTGATGACCTTACTTGAGTTGTTGAGGGGGAGCAGGGAGAAAAATGAAAAGATAACACATGTCAAAAGATTACAACTTACCATTGGCTATGCTCAGCGATTTTACATTTAAATTTCCCAGTACAACTGGGAGTAGATATTAGTATCATTTTACAAAAAAAGAAATTTGTTGAAGTTCACATAGACAAGAATAATCATTATAAATAACAACAACAATAATAATATGTTATACACAAGACTTTAGGGTATGTAAATGTTAATGAAATCTGAGTCTGTATCCTTGCTTTATTTTATGTTGTGACTTAGTAAACCTGATTGAAATAACCTCAGTATCATATTTATGACTCATTTTAAAATACATTTTTCAAAATATATTAATTTGGTTTCTAAAATAATCAATTTGGTAAGGTACTATAAACAAAAGAGGTCCAAGAGATAGATAGTGTCTTTCCCACAAATGGAGTATGTCAGAGCCAGTATCAAACTTTGCATCTTGTATGTTCTTCTTTTAAATTCTTAACATTATGTCATGGTCTCTTGATTTAATACATTATGTGAATATGTGCATTTTATGCACGATGAAGTTAAAAGGGATAAAAGCCCCAAAACCAAAGTTGTGGGTGAATACCTATAAAAGCAGCGTAGTTTCATAGATATTTCCTAAATACACACAAAAATTAAGAGACTAATGGTGGAAGTTGAAGTTAAGAGAGAAAAAGTGAAAGGTTCTTTCAGGACTATAGCTTTTACTAGTTTCCACACCTCTCACTGATGCCACCAAAGTGAAGAGATTCCTGGAATGGCAAGTAAACCAATAGAAAATTGAGTGAGCTCAAACCAAGTAATCTAAAGTGCTATTCACTCAAAGTTCCACCTTTTGGGAAGAACAACCATGTTAAGAAATGAATCGAAAGGAATACACTTGAATAGAACACCTAAGCAATATTTTCAGCTCAAATTCAGAAAAATGCAGCCTGTGTCAGAGAAATTATTGTTTGTAGAGATAGAAACACCAAAATCCAAAGAGATCAAAGCCTGTTTAGGAGAATCTAAAAGTTGGAAGTTTTGAACTTTTCTATGTATCTAAGTGAGTTTGTCCTTTAACTGAGAGCTATCACCATTAAACAATGGCATTTTTTTCTTCACTTTCATAAGTTATCTGTGTAATTATTTTTAAATAATACATCAGAAACCAACAAAATTAAATAATGCCTCATGTAGGTCCCTACCTCTATTTCTAGCTGCTTAGGGATGTATCAAATTATCTTTACTTTTTTATTCAAGAGTTTAGGGCACTCATTCCTGTGTTCAGAACATTCAGAAACAGTTAAACAAAATAAGTTATTCCTAGTAATCCAATAGTAGCTGCTAGGTGCAGCCCAGAAAGTAAAACTTCAAGCCCATACAACTAGAAGAATGACTTAGGTAGCAAAGAATGGTTAGGTAACAAGTGATACTAAAAAGCAATTGCCAGGAAAGCAAATTAATATTAATTCTCAGCAATTCAAAGTTGACAGCTTTTCCTCTAAGAAACAGAAGCACCAGGAGAGAAAGGGAGTTTTACCAACACCAGAAAAAAAATGAAGTGCTCAAGGTTTTCACCAAAAAATGCAATTTCAGGCTTATGTTCTTAAAAATTACCAGGTAATATCCATATGGTGAGTCTATATATAGAGAAAATCAGATACAGAACTACACTCCCAGCCTTATCAAAGACTCTGATGTACACAAGTAATATGGAAACTGAAGAGCTGCCTAATTTCAAAGAATCCTGTGAGACTAGACAATGGACATGTAGGAATAAGCAGTATGGACTCAATATGTATATATTACTATACATGTGACAACATTTTAAAATCAAGTTATATGTGGTATTGGATTTTAACTCAAAGTGTAAAGTAAATATACTGATGAATAGATGATTGAATAAATAAATTGGGGAGAAGAGGCAAATCATCCGTACAGAATTCCAAATAATATATATAAAGACACTCCCCTGTCCAGGAAGTAGTTTAACTGTCCCTCCCCACAGATGACCTGGACTTAGTGATTTGCTTCCAAAAGATAGGTTAAGGAAAGGGAAAAATAGTAACTTCATAGTAGAGAAATCTAGCAATCATAAAATCTAAGTATTAACATAAGGACTTCTACTTCTAGCCAAATGAAGCAATGAGGGCCAGAGCTACCCCACTGGCAGAAATCAATTAAAATGCCGGACAGAATAATTGAAACAATGGCTTTCAAAAGTTAGCAAGCAAAAACTGTCAGTGATCCCAAGAGACATGAAACAAATTATGAAACACCACAGTTGCCCATCTTACTACCTATAGATAATTTACAGACCACAATACAGAGACAGTGAACCTAGGCCAAGGTTCACAGAGACCACTAGATTTCCCTGAGTTGTGGGGATAAATATGGAAGTCTGGGGAGACAAAATTAGCTAAAAATCATAGCCACAGTATCTAAGATGAGAGGACTTCACAGAGAGAGTATTAGAGCTCTTCAGAGGGTTACCCTAAAATCTTCAGCTAAGTACTGACCAATACATACATGTGATAGATCTACCTGAGGAAAGAACCAACAAAAAAGAATTCGAGAGATAAATCTAGGGAACTCACATAGAATTTTCTAAGTTTCCATCCAAGAAAAATCTAATTACACTGACCAAATTAAAGGTCTATGAGAGAAAAAATAGTTTGCTTTATACTGGATCCCACTAGCAGTCTTGATGTCAATGTCACTTAATACATGTAAATTGTGAATAGAAAAATAATCTGTTAAAGGGAATTCTCCTAGGGAATTAAAATTTTACTGTTTTATCTTATGGGTTTCAGCAATATTTGACTTTTAAAAATAAATAGGTGATATTTCCTTGCTAATTAGGAAAGGGAATCATTATAGATTGAATGTAATGAAATAAAATTGAAAACAGAAAAATCTGGGAGCATAGAATGGATTCAAGAGTTAAACAACAGGCTTTGAAAAACCACTTTCTTTCTTCAAGAATCATAATCTCATATTAAAGGGCCCTTAACTAGAGCCAGGGACACACTTGCTCAGCCACATTCAAGAGGCTAAACTATATCCAGCACATCTATCAGTTAGAAACCAAAGGATAGAACCTGGTTCTGTGAGAGTAAAAATCAGCTTTGCCATGGCAGCACTTTGGAGAAATACATCAAATTCTGGGCAAGAGGCAACTGAGGATCAGAACTCCATTATTAGTTGGAAAGCAGTGATGCAGAATACAGAGAATCTAGAATCACAGCATGGAAAACACAGAAGGTGAAGTAAATGTCTTTGGAACAAGACTCCATTCTGGCTACAGCAGTCTGAAGCAACTTCTCTTAGAAAAAGTAGAGGTCCACATATAAAAGTCTATGGGAATCCATTTATCCAGTGAGCTACTTTAAATGTTACACTAATCAGCAATACTATATACTATTATCCAGTGTGATATTATGAATTAAGCTGAAAATTAATGCAGTAGCACATACTTTTCATGCCCAGATTCACTCAGAGGCATCATGTTTAAAACATCAATAAAAATTACTCACTAAGAACCAGCTTCAGAAGGATGCAACAGGACAACGAATTTCTCCCATTATAAACCACATTGATAAGGAATTACCTTGTCTAGATGTACTAAATGTCATCACCTCTAGATAATGTGTATACAATAAAATGATAAAGCAAAATATTTTCCTTTATAATGGGGTACATATATTGAAAGTCTGATTGAAATATTAGTGTTTCACATATGCTAGAAATTCTTATTAAATCAAGGCTAACTATGCTTATAATGTCTCACCCAGTCAGGTTTAAACTAGTAATGCAGAGAGATAAAAAACAAACAACAGGAGTTCTTGTATTGGGGATTTGAAAATTAGGTCAGTAAGTTGGATATTTAAGCACATAAAAGAATAATCAATGACCTGAAAATTTCAATAACATGTATGAAGAGAAAAGTAAAAGCATTCCATTGACTTTTTATCAAATATTAGAAAAATAAATATATTTGTGGGACTGATAAAGGGATAAGAGTCACTTGTTTAGAAAAGCTAAAATTAAATTCCTGATAACAGAAATTGCCACTAATCATTTGGAAGTGATCCTATGTCTTGTCATGCGAAGATTGGAGACTGGACTCCCAGAGAACAATTTGTTTGCTGGACCTAGAGATGGGAACACTGTCTGGGTGCAGTGAATCTAACGTGTCAAAATTAAAAGAAGGTGCCAATCCAAAATCATGCAAGAGAGACATGATTCAAAAAGACAGGAAGGGAACCCAGAAAGCCCCCTAAATCAGAGGAAACCAAAGGCAGATACGAAAGATCATGCACAGTAACAAGCCTCTGAGCCCAAGCTGCTGAGAGCACATGCAAAGCACTGAGGCACAAACGTTGTGGGACAGTGGGCCTGAACAATCAGTAGAATGGTTAGGTAGGGTTCTCTCTGATATCTACAAGTGTGTGATGAAATGTGGTGCTTTCTGTACAACAGGTATGGATGTGGGAAGTGGCTTCAAGAGGACTTACATACATTTACCAAGTGCTTAAAGAGAATTCTTGGACTGTTTTTCCAGGAATCAGGGGAAAGAAGGAACTCTCCAGCTGTTATCACAACCTGGCACAGGCTAGATTTGAAATAGCACATAACATACACAGTAACAGAGAATTGTGTTCTCTGCAGAGCACAGAACCAATATTTCATATAAGATACATGGTCTGATAAGGTCTTTTAATTACTGGAGCTATTTATACCAAATTTTCTTTCTTTTTATTCTGAGGATAAGTAGACGTTTATTTCTAACACGCAATGGTTATATGCAAATACAAATGAGTCATGGCCCATTGCTGAAAAGCACAATTTCTGGAAGTAATGCATGCTAATTACAGTACTTTTTGAAAATCACTATTTTGACAAATATAATTTTGCCACCACCTTTCCAAATCCTAAACTGAAAAGTATCTTTTCAGCAAATATATTTCAACTAAAATATACTTTTTACAGCTGCTAAAAATCTCTGAGGCTCAGTCCTCTTTTATGAACCATGTTGATTGCTCGGGCAAACAAAATAAATCATAGTAAGGGATACCATATGACACTTTCAAAATATTCTGTTGAATAGTGCAACTGCCCAGTAATTGTTTTAAGATTAATACTTTCCCATGGTACATTCAATAATTATTAATAACAAACTTCTATAAAATAATACCCAATTAATATTTATTGAGGGAAAACTATAGGCATTGTGCTAAGCAGTTTACATGTAACTATCCATTTTCCCTTCTTTCTTTCTTTCTTTCTTTTTATTTATCTATCTATCTATCTGTCTATCTAATTTGCTTATCTAGCTACTGGACCAACTATATAATTGTGTTCTAAATTCTACTCCTTTCAACTAACATTATGGTATGAGCAATTTGAAAAGAACCAAAAATATAAATTAGAGAAACTAATCTAGCTCTATATAAGTTAACAGACATAAATTCACTAATAAAGACAAAGCTCAAACAACTTAAAATGTTCAAATATGCCAAGCTTACTTGATGATGATTTTGTGATAATAAACTATAACTCATAATCAATTTCAAAGTGAAAGGTTTGTGAAAAGACTTGTAGTAGTCATAAAATTTTATAAAATACAAGTAAACGTTTCCATTGTTTTATCTTCAAACAAAATACTATAAAATAATCCTGAGGAAATGTAGGTACTTTGCATTGTTATAATTAAAGACTTATTCTAACACCAAATGGGAAAACCATTATTACTATACGTAAGGAACTAATTATGTAAAAATTGGGGGGGGGGATATTTGTTGAATGGGGTATGCTGTTTAGCTATTGTTCCAAATGAAACTCCCTAAAACTCAGTGATTTAAAACAATGAGTATTAATTATTGCTTATAAATCTATGGGCCAGTGAGGGGGTTCTACTGAACTGAGCTAGACTCAGCTGATCATGGCTGGCCTTGTTGTTTATATCTGTAGGCAGCTAGTATGTTGACTGGGAACTGGTGCTCTAGGAAGGCCTCAATCACACTGCAATTATTGGCTATAGGCTGGACAACAGGGCTGTCAGATTAATGTGTCTTTAGCATCCAGCAGGATAGCTTGGGCTTTTTCACATGGCATGAACAAAGATTCAAGAAAAAGAACAAAAGCACCAGGCCTCTTGAGGCCTCAGAACTGACACAGTATCACTTCCAATGTCTTTGGCCAAAACGAGACACAAGGCCAGCCCAGATTCAAAAACACTCCATCTCTTGATGAAAGGAGCTTTAAGGTCACATTGCAACAGCTGTGGATCAGGGGTGGGTAAAGTATTTTGCTCTGTTTGTAATCTATTTTATCACATGGTGGATGAAAAGGAAAAGAATATTGTTGGTTCCCCATGTGTAATGTTAACATAGATCATACAGGGGTGTATAACACAGCACTTTTCTCTGAGAACTGCCCACCCCAACTATAGAGGTATCCTGTAAATAGCAAGGACTTTTCTTCTTTGATGAAGGGAACATGGCCTTCTAGCCAGAAATAATAGAATAGGGGGACATATAACTCACGATGGGCCAATCAAATTAGTACTCAATAATTGAACTGGGTGATTTACAGACTAGTATTTGAGATTAATAGCTGAGCCCTAGATAAGGGAATCCTGTGTTGAGATTCACAAACCTGGTCTAGACTTCATCTTTTATAAGATCTAATTGTTAGTATTTCCTTAGATTGTGTGGAATAAACCTAGACCATTCCATTCAATTTCCTTTCTTGCACAAGCATGCTTATATTGATTTATATTACCTAGAACCAAATTAGCTTTAAAAAAAAATGGTGTTGAATAAGCTTCTTTTTATTTTTCCATCTTCTCTTTGTTTTTAAATTTTTCTCCAAAAGCAAAGCATCTTCACAGACATTAAGAGACAACAAAGACCAAGAAATACCTAGTTTTTTAATCTATTTTTAATACCTTTTATGGGTAGACGCCATAACAGAATTCACTTAAAGCACTGTATTATTAAATAATCATACATATTCCAAGAGTTAGAGTCACGAAATGGTAGAATTTTATAAATGAATGGGACCTTAGTTATTAAAGATACGAAAATCTTAGTGATTTGCTCAAAATCACATAAGACATTAGTGAAAGAACTGCATTATATTTCACTGATGTTTCTACTATCCTCATGAAATGGAGTGGGGGTTTTTTTGTTGTTGTTTTTTTTGTACGCGGGCCTCTCACTGTTGAGGCCTCTCCCGTTGCGGAGCACAAGCTCTGGTCGCGCAACGCAAGCTCAGCGGCCATGGCTCACGGGCCCAGCTGCTCGGAGGCATGTGGGATCTTCCCAGACCGGGGCACGAACCCGCGTCTCCTGCATTGGCAGGCGGACTCTCAACCACTGCGCTACCAGGGAAGCCCTGAAGTGGTTTTTATAAGACATTGAAGATTCCATCTATTAATTTGGCAACTAAAAATAGACTGTGCTGTGACAGCCACTCTACACTTGCATTACATGTAAAATAAACAATAATAATACCTATATATTATAGGGTGCTTTGAGAATTATAAATGAGTTAATACATGTAAAACTGATAGAATACCAATGGTTTATATAACAAGTACTCAATACATATTAATACTAAGCATTTTCACCTGTTATTTAAATATATTATTTTTAAAAATCAACTGATTATAATTTATATAGAATAAAATTCACCATGTTAAGTAGAAATTTCAGTGAGTTTGGACAAATTTTTATACCTGCATAAACACCACCACAATCAATATACACTACACTTCCAACAATCCAGACTTTTATCTTTGTACTTCCCAGCCAATATTTACCGCAGGAAACTATTAACTTGGTTTTTTGTCACTATAGATTAGATACCTGTTTTCTAAGTTTCAGATAAACGGAATGATACAGTACTCATTTGTGTCGGACTTCTTTAACTTAGTATTGTTTTTGAGACTCATCCATTTTTTTATATGTTAAGTAGTTAACTCTTTCAATTGCTAACTAGTATTACATTATATGTATGATCATACCATAATTTAAGCATTCACATATTGATATGTAAGTCCTCCAACTTTGTTCTTTTTCAAATTGTTTTAGCTATTCAAACTCCTTTCTCTTTTCATTTCAATTTTAGAATCAACTTGACATTTTAGCAAAGACAGATGTGGTGGTTTTGAATGGAATTGTGTTGAATCTATACACCAATTTAGGGATAATTGATATCTTAACAATAGTGCATCATGAACGTGGTATATCACTCAATTTATGTAGGTCTTTATAAAATTTCTCTCAGCAATGTTCTTTAGCTTTCATTATACAGGTATTGGATATGTTTACTTTAATTTGGCTTTAAATCTTTTTTTTTTTGTATTTTGTTGTTGTTGTTGTTTGTTTGTTTTCTGTACGTGGGCCTCTCACTGTTGTGGCGTCCGTTGTGGAGCACAGGCTTGAGACGCGCAGGCTCAGCAGCCTGGGCTCACGGGCCCAGCTGCTCAGCGGCTTGTGGGATCCTCCCGGACCCGGGCACGAACCCATATCCCCTGCATTGGCAGGCGGACTCTCAACAACTGCGCCACCAGGGAAGCTCTGGCTTTAAGTCTTATACTTTCAGATGTTACTGTAAATGATTTGTATTTAATTTCTAATTGTTCATTGCTAGTATAAAGAAATACCATTTTATATTGATCTTGTATATTTCAACCTTTCTACAATTACTTGTTAGCTCTAGTAATTTTGTGAATTAAGACAATTTGACTCCATTCTTTCTCATTTGTATATCTTTAATATAATATTCTTGCCTTATTATACTAGCTAGGATCCTAGTAAAATAATGAATCACAGTGGCATTACCCATGTTAGTGTATAAGCATTCATTATCTCACCTTTAAGTATGATGGTTATTGTGAGTTCTTCATAGTGCTCCTATCAGATTGAGAAAGTTCTCTTCTGTTCCTAGTTCATGAAAAATTTTTATTGTAAATGAGTGTTGCATTTTTTGATGAAAAAGGTCCATGACGTTGGGCTTGGAAATGATTTTTTTGTATATGACAGTAAAGGCACAAGCAACATAAGCAAAAATAAATAAGTGGGACTACATCAAACTAAATACCTTGTGCACAGCAAAAGAAACAATCAACAAAATGAAAAGACAACATATGAAATGAGGAAAAATATTTGCAAAACACATATCTGATAAGGTGTTAATATTCAAAATATATAAGGAACTCAGACAACTCAATAGGAAAAATATAAACAATCTAATTTAAAAACTGGCAAAGGATGTGAAAAAAGGTAACCCTTGTGCACTGCTGGTGAGAATGTAAATTGGTTGCAGCTACTATGAAAAATAATATGGAGGTTCCTCAAAAAATTAAAATAGAACTACCATATGATTCAGCAATTCCACTTCTGGGTATTTATCCAAAGGAAACAAAAACAATAACTCAAAAAGATATAGGTGGGCTTCCCTGGTGGCGCAGTGGTTGAGAATTCGCCTGCCGATGCAGGGAACACAGGTTCGTGCCCCAGTCCGGGAAAATCCCACACGCCGCAGAGCGACTGGGCCTGTGAGCCATGGCCACTGAGCCTGTGCATCCGGAGCCTGTGCTCCACAACGGGAGAGGCCACAACAGTGAGAGGCCCGCGTACCACACACACACACACGAAAGATATAGGCATCACAATGTTCATTGCAGCACTATTTACAATAGCAATGACATGGAAGCAACCTAAGTGTCCATTGATGAAAGAGTGGCTAAAGAAAACATGGTATGTATAGATATTCCTCAACTTACCATGGGGTTCCATCCCAATAAATACGTTGTAAGTTGAAAACACTGTAAGTCAAAATTCATTAATATCCTTAATCTACTGAACATCATAGCTCAACCTAGCCTAGCTTAAACATGCTCAGAACACTTATGTTAGCCTTTAGCTGGGAAAAATATCTAACAAGCATATTTTATAATAAAATATTGATTATCTCATGTAACATATTGAATACTGTACTGAAAGTGAAAAACAGAATGGTTGTGTGGGTAGTGAATGATTGTAAGTGTATCAATTATTTACCCTTGTAATCGATCACAAGGCTGACTGTGAGCTACAGTTTGTTGTCCCTGCCCAGTATCATGTGAGAGCATCATACAACATATCACTAGTTCAGAAAAGATCAAAATTCAGATTTGAATTTTGAATACAGTTTCTACTAAACTAATATTGCTTTTGTACTATCATAAAGTTGAAAAACAGTAAGTTGAAATAGTAATTCAGGGACCATCTGTACATACAATGGAATACTAGTCAGTCATAAAAAAGAAGGAATTCTTACCATTTACAATAATACAGATGGACCTTGAGGCATTATGCTAAGTGATATAGGTCAGAGAGAGAAAGACCAATACCCCATGAGTTCACTTATAAGTAGAATCTAAATTTTAAAAGAAGAAAATTATATTCATAGATACAGAGAACAGATTGGTGGTTACCAGAGGGGGGTAGGAGGTGGGTGAAATGGGTGAAGGTGGTCAAAAGATACAAACTTACAGCTATAAAATAGTCATAGGGTTTAGTGTACAGCATGGTGACTCTAGTTAATAATACTGTAGTATATATTTGAAAGTAGCTAAGAGAGTAAATCTTCAAAGTTCTCATCACAAGAAAAAAAGATTGTAACTACATGTGTTGATGGATGTTAGCTAGACTTATTATGGTGATCAGTTGCAATATATACAAATATTGGATCATTCTGTTACACCTGAAACTAGTATAGTGTTATGTCAATTATATCTCAACAAAAATTAATTAGACCTAAAATATTTAATGTATGAAGAAATATCAGAGAAAGAAGATAAGTTAAACATTGCTTATATAATCTAAATCTAAATCAGTTATATTTCATTACACAGAATAATGTATAAAATTCAGAATTCTCGGTAAAACTAGAATGAATCAGGATGGGGTCTTCTTATGCAAAATTCTGTTTTGTCAGGTCTATTTTCCATTGTTCTCAACCTCATTCACTTACCACATGGGCTGGGTTCTGGGAAATTTTAAACTAGGAAAGAAGAGAATTGGGCAGCTATGTGCTTGCAGATGCTATACTGAACTGGAATATGTATACAACAGACTCTAACACAGGGATTAGGGGCTCCTACCCTCTATGCAGTCAAAAAAACCCACATATAACTCTACAGTTGACCCTCTGTATCAGAGAATTCAACCAATCTTGAATAGTATAGTACTGTGGGACTGTCTTTACTGAAAACATATCCATATATAAGTGGACCCACACAGTTCAAAGCCATGTTGCTCAAGGGTCAACCGAGGTTGCTTCCCTGTAAACTAAAATAACAGGGAGAGAATTCCCTGGTAAAGGCCACCATGAAAGTTATCATAAAGTTGACATATTTGGTTTCTGAACTTCCTTCCAAATCTGACATTCCCATTTCTTTGATTCGGCTCTGAAAATAAATAAGTGGAACTATATCAAGGAATCAAGAAGAAATAGTGAGAAACAAAAAACACACACAGAATAATTCCTACTTGCTCACTGGTATAACCAATGTGTTAACTAGGTAGACTAATTTGAAAAGATACTATGCCAATATAGAGTATTCTAGAAAACAAATTTTAGTTTTATCTAATTGAAATGTGCCTTTAGTTACCAAATAAATTTTTTACCCTTTCTGAACTACACTTAATTTATAAAAATTATTTATGAAGTACCAATACTTTACAAGACTCCTCTAATTACAAATAAAAGTAATATATCAAAGAAATCTGCTTCAAGATTAGAGAAATATTTACAATTTAATTACAGAATATTTAATGCTGATTATTACAACACTAAAAAGTAATTTAATAATAGGTTGTATGCAGAAATATGTAATTAAATTAGAGATAGAGAAAATATTTCAGAAAGTTAAATCATATATTAACCTATGGAATGGAGGAGAACAGTATTACAGTGAATAATGGTAGAACCACATTTTTATAGCTAATTAATTCATTTACTACCCCTCACCTTTCTTTTTAATGCATAAAATTAAATTTTTAAAATAATGTAAAAGAAAATTCAAATAGAGATCTGTTATTTTTAATGAGACCTACATGTGCATTTGGTTAAGCAATAAATCCAATTTCCATACTACTGTCTGTAGAACCTTTTATTAGGGCAAGGTTAAAAACAGGGAATTTGGAAATAAGATTCCCCAAATTGTTTCAGTGTTGAATGAGATCACTGTTGGACAAGTTTGATCCAATTTGCAAGATTAAAGTTTTCTTGACTGATAAAGACGTAAGCCCCTTTTTGTTCAATATTGATGATAGGCTATTCTAAAAACAATAGAGAAATTATGACCTTTTTTAAAATCAGTTTTTTTTTCAAGTTATTAAACACAGCTCTTGACAACCCTCAGAATGGGAGAAAATATTTGCAAATGAAGCAACTGACAAAGGATTAATCTCCAAAATTTACAAGCAACTCATGCAGCTCAATAACAAAAAACCAAACAACCCAATCCAAAAATGGGCAGAAGACCTAAATAGACATTTCTCCAAAGAAGGTATACAGATTGCCAACAAACACATGAAAGAGTGCTCAACATCATTAATCATTAGAGAAATGCAAATCAAAACTACAATGAGATATCATCTCACACTAGTCAGAATGGTCATCATCAAAAAATCTAGAAACAATAAATGCTGGAGAAGGTGTGGAGAAAAGGGAACCCTCTTGCACTGCTGGTGGGAATGTAAATTGATACAGCCACTATGGCGAACAGTATGGAGGTTCCTTAAAAAACTACAAATAGAACTACCATACGACCCAGCAATCCCACTACTGGGCATTTACCCTGAGAAAACCATAATTCAAAAAGAGTCATGTGCAAAATGTTCATTGCAGCTCTATTTACAATAGCCAGGACATGGAAACAACCTAAGTGTCCATCATCAGATGAATGGATGAAGAAGATGTGGCACATATATACAATGGAATATTACTCAGCCATAAAAAGAAATGAAATTGAGTTATTTGTAATGAGGTAGATAGACCTGGAGTCTGTCATACAGAGTGAAGTAAGTCAGAAGGAGAAAAACAAATACCGTATGCTAACACATATATATGGAATATTAAAAAAAAAAGGTCATGAAGAACCTAGGGGCAAGACGGGAATAAAGACGCAGACCTACTAGAGAATGGACTTGAGGACAAGGGGAGGGGGAAGGGTAAGCTGTGACAAAGTGAGAGAGTGGCAGGGACATATATACACTACCACCAAACATAGGGTGGATAGCAAGTGGGAAACAGCTGCATGGCACAGGGAGATCAGCTAGGTGGTTTGTGACTACCTAGAGGGGTGGGATAAGGAGGGTGGGAGGGGGGGAGATGCAAGAGGGAAGAGATATGGGAACATATGTATAGGTATAACTGATTCACTTTGTTGTAAAGCAGAAACTAACACACCATTGTAAAGCAATTATACTCCAATAAAGATAACAAAAATTTAAAAATAAAAACAGCCCATCTTCAATGTGTGAATTTAATATTTCAACAAGCAATATTTATATTTACAAAGCTTAAGTAATGAATAAATTTCACATTTTCTTTGCAATAATTACTGAAGATGCTACAAACACCACTAAGATGTAAAGCTCCTTTTTTATGTTTTATGGTACTGAAAAATAGCAGTTAATGACTTATATTGATGAAAAATAATTTTGGACAGAAGACTGTTTCTTATATAGACTTGTTTTTAAAACTCTCCCACATCCTCATCCAAAATATATGCACACAAATTCACAATGATCAATAAGTCTTTTAGTTTCAACACTGTGGTATTAGATTAGTTTAGTCTTATGTGAGGTCAATTTCCTTTCCAAACATTTTCAATTAATGTCTATGTACTCTGATAAATATAGAACTCTGGAGAAATATTTAGATAAATTAAATTTAGCAGAGATCTGACTACAATCACATGCCACTCCTACCAAAATAATCACTTCCACAATGACCTGGAAACTGGTTCCATATTTCAGCATATAGCCCTTGAACCTTTCCCATAACCATGTGTGGCATATTCCAAAATGTCTGAACTCAGCCTAATCTGATACAGTGTTGGGATACTCAAGAGCTGAAACACTTGAGCAAAACATATATGCCAGTAAGCAAAGTTATACCAAGTAAAGGGTTCATAGAAACAAGGGTTATCTAGTTAAGTGCTTCTGCCAGGGATTGTAAGAGGGAAAAATGAGAAAACATGAATCCAGGATATTACTATTCATTCCACTTTTTAATAAATGTTCATCAGATAGCACAACTTCCTCTGGCATTTTGAAAAATAGGTCTATTAACAGCAACATGTGAATTTTTCCTCCTCCTGATGAATATTTTGAAAAGCTTTGTCATTACATTAATGGAAAATACCTTCCAATAACCAGAGAAAAAATGGCTTTTGCAATGACGAATTGCTTAAAGCAAAACTAAAGTGTTTGTATATTATTTCTTAAACCTGACAAATATTGGGCAACTTGAATATGTCAATACAAATACATCCTCTAATTTTAAATTTTATTTTATGGCTAGAAGGAGGAAGTTTTAGATGAAATAATGACCCTGTAACAATGAGACTACCAATTTGATAAAAGTACAATTTGGCCAGGGTTTAAGTTTAAGTACAAGCTTTTTATAAGCACCAGTTGTGAGAGTATAAATATGTCTAATTTACATTAAATTGATTCACAACTGTGTATATGTTAATCATGTGCCAAATTCCTAAAAATATCTAAAATTTATTTTATTTGTAATCTATCCACAGATCTTACAAATTGAATTATTATATAAGTATTAATTTTCAGTGTTTTTGAAAGCACAACAAAAGTAGCATTTTTATTTAGGCACTAATTAACCAGAAAAAAAAGTTAGATGTTTTTAAAAGCCACTTCATCAAAAAAAAATATTGATGTTACCTTGCTACCTAGAGTCATTTTGTATTGTCTCAAATGTCTTTTCCTTTCCTAAGCAATTCTCCTTTTCCTACCTCTTAGAAATCATTCAATGAATAAAAGGACAATGTTGTAAATATACATATTGTTATTATTTTTAAAATTTCCTTTGGGTATTATCTTAACCATCTTACTAAAGAACTACAGAAACAATAAATAATAGTTCTCTAATGACAATAACTTATTTACTTTTAGTTTCCATAAGCTTACTTATTACTGGACTGAAAGTTGGTATAGGGTGATATAAGAATTACCAACTTCCACAATTTTCCTAGTGATAAGAATGCTAATAAGCTAACTTTTACTATTCAACTTAAAGAGCAATATTATTTCTCTACATCTAAGGGAAAATGTACAAGATATGTTAATTGTGCTTATTCATTTTCAGTGTCGGAAGACTTATTATCAATAAGTCATGGTGACAAGGACTGAGAATATATTCTGTCTTTAAGATCTTCAAATTCTACTAGGGAAATTAAATAAGTACAAGACAAATAAATTATAAAGCAAAATAAGAAATGAGAGACATGAGTACATGCAAAGAAATTCAGAGATGAAAAATGCTTTCTGTCTTAGGGGAAAGGAAGGGAAAATCAGGAGACCGTTATTGCAGATATCAGTTTGCAGATAGCCTTAGTACATGGGAAGAAGGGAAGAATCTAAAAATTAAAAGTTAAAGATAGCCAAGTATATACCAAAAAAAAAAAAAACAGAAAGAAAACTTCATTGGTATACATTCAAGTTATTTAAAAGTCTTTTATGGCCTTTTTTTGTGTTTAGGAAACCACAATTTAAAATGCCCATTTTCACCTTATTCAATAAGGACCAAAAAACATATTTTTTCACTTATTTATCTCTTACAAAGCTATACCTTGCATATAGTAGTTGCTCAATAAATAATTGCTAAACTAATGAAATACCTACAGTGAACCTACTTCATGGAATATTTATTTAATGGCATAAATAAATGGTATAATCTGTACCAAGAAACTGGATACTTCTATCATAGACATCAGTTTTTCTATGCTAGGCAAATAAATTAGTTGTCAAATGCTTTATAATACTGTATTCCTAGTTTTTCAACATATAAAAATTCCATGGATTTATTAAGCAAACTGGATGTTCAATAGCTCAGGCATTGTACATTTTATGTTGCACAGTGTTTTATAATGAAACTGTCAACTTTGTTCCAAGCAGGTAAATAGACAACTAAGCTCATTTTAAAACAGACTTCCAGGGCTTCCCTGGTGGCGCAGTGGTTGAGAATCCGCCTGCTGATGCAGGAGACACGGGTTCGTGCCCTGGTCCGGGAAGATCCCACATGCCGCGGAGCAACTAAGCCCGTGAGCCATGGCCGCTAGGCCTGTGCGTCCGGAGCCTGTGCTCCACAACGGGAGAGGCCACAACAGTGAGAGGCCCGCATACCGCAAAAAAAAAAAAATAAAATAAAATAAAAAAATAAAAAATAAAACAGACTTCCATGTTTCTGTGTGCAACATGTGTCACAAATGAAGAAGAGTTGTGGGTATGAGAAGTAAAAGAATGTTAACATTAAAACATAAAGAGCAGTAGCAATCAGTTCAAGAGCTGTAAGAGAGATTATAAGAAATTTAACCTCAATCACATTTATTAATCCTATAAAAAATAATGTCTACCAAATCATCCCTTAAGACAGTCTCTGTACTATTTCTCAAAGAGAGTAAATAAAACTTTCATGGTGCATGCTATTTTTATTTTGAAACATTTGTAATTTCCCACTGTCCAATATTTCAAGCACAACAAATAGGATACCCGTTTTAATCTAAACAATAAGAGAACTATAATATTTTACTAACAGTAAACTTTGGTATGAAATACCCCATTTAAATGGCATGTCTTTTTTCATTTTTATTATTTAAATCACTTTTTTTCCCTTAAAATTTTAGAATTATTTGAGAGGTTACAGTTAAGAAGCATAACCATTTCTGTATTTTCCTCTAGGATCAAATGACTCAAACGGACTTCGTTTTCAGGGAGAATTGAAGACTAGGTAACATAACTGACACTGACACTGAAACAAATGTTTTAATGTAGGCTAAAACATTAAAAACATTATTTAAAATATATTAATAACTGGCAAAAATAAAAAGTTTGAAAGGTTTCACCATTTTCCCCACTCCCCCCCAGATAAACCTGACTATGAACGGGAAAGAACACTGAATGCAAACATTTCACAGGGGCATTTGTCATAAACATTTCACAGGGGCATTTGTCATACATGGTTGGCCTTGAAATCTGGTTATCAATGACATAATGTTCAGGGGATCCAAGAAAAAAAAGTAGGCCCTGCCCAAGATGTAGATGTCTAATTCAAGAGAGGATCTTATCATTAATTTATCCAACAAAGGAATACTGATTGGCTTCTCTTTGGCATCCCGCTATGCTCTGAAAATATAACAGTAAGAAAAATAATCAAAACCCCCTCCAAGAAGGAGATTGTATCAATACAGATAAGCCTAATATGTTTTAAAATATATTTTAAAATATGAAGTGTAAAATATTCAAACATAAAAAATAGGAAAATAATTTAAATATTAAGAATAAAAGGCAGAACTGACACCATAAATAAGAAGTTATTAAAAATGACCAAATAGAACTTATAAAAATAAAAAATATATTAAATGAAAAATTTTAATTGATGGCTGAATTAAATAGTTGATTATACATTATATGTATATATATAATGCTCTCTCTTTATATCACCATTTTTGCATGTTGTGTGTATAATGCACAAAGAAATGAAGATATAAAAAATAATTTAAGAATCATGTAGAACAGAGAAAAAAGATTCTGGAACATAAGAGTTCAAGAATGAGAGAAAAACTAGAATGTAAAAAGATAATTTTTGAAAAAAAAAATACTGAGATTTTTCCAAAACTTTTGAAGAATATATACTGCTGATTCAGGACACCCAGTGAATCCAGAGCAGAATAAACAAAAACAAATCCATACTATTACTTAATATAGTGAAAAACCTCAGAGCACCAAAGACAAAGAGAAGAATTTAAGAACAGTGAGGAAAAAAAATTTTTTAAAGATGGATTCCCTACATAGGAATAACAACAAGACTAAAAGCTGGCTTCTCAATACCAGGAATGAAACCCAGATAATAAATAAATATGCTAAGGGAAAATAACTGTCAACATAGAATTATATTCCCAGAGAAAATAACTTCCAAGCACTAGGGTAAAATACAGGTATTGTTTGAACACACAAAAACTTAAGAGTTTGCCATTAACAGAACCAAGATATTCTAAAATTTTCAAGTATAAGGAAAGTAATCCAAAATGGACATCTGAAATGCATGAAGGAGTACTGAAAACAAGATAAATTTGTAGATTAATCTAAACAAATATTGACCATATAAAACAAATAATGTTGTCATGTGTGATGAAAAACAAAAGGGATAGGGCTTCCCTGGTGGCACAGTGGTTGAGAGTCCACCTGCCGATGCAGGGGACACGGGTTCGTGCCCCAGTCTGGGAAGATCCCACATGCTGCGGAGTGGCTGGGCCCGTGAGCCATGGCTGCTGAGCCTGTGCATCCGGAGCCTGTGCTCCACAACGGGAGAGGCCACAACAGTGAGAGGCCCGCGTACCACAAAAAAAAAAAAGAAAAGAAAAAAAAAATGGGATAGAAATAAAAGTCGCATGTGAAAGGAGAGAAGTGTGATAACTTTCTAAGTGTGTTAACCCTCTAAGATCTTCAAATTAAGGAAGAGTGTAAAACTGCTAGTTGCCTTTTGATTTTGAAATATTAAGTATAGTGTTAAAATGTCTAGGATAACTATAAATAAAAAGCACAGCTAGTATATAGCTTCTAAGTAAACAGAAGTTTAAAAAAATAAGAAAATAAAATTAAGTAAAAAAAAAATAGAAAAACAAAGAAAACATAAAAAGTGGAATGAATAAAGCATGAAATAAGATAGAAGAAACAAATCTAAAATAAAAGTGATAACAACAAATGTAAATGGAGAAAATGTTCCATTTATAGAAAAACTTATCAGACTGAAGTAAAAAAAAAAAAATACAACTATTGTCATTCATTTAAATCATAATGATAAAGAAAGAAAAATAAAAGATATATATCAAGTAAATGTTAATCAAATAAACTTTCTGTGCTTTTATCAATATCAGAAAATATAGACTTTATGGCAAAAAAACATTTCTAGAGATGATGTAGATGAGGAAGATTTAGCATTTCTAGACTTGGATGCATCCAAGACAGCTCCAAAATATATGAAGCAAATTGACAGAAATTTTAAATAAGGAACTGAAAAATCACCCATCATGATTATATTTTCATACACATTTTTCTTTAATTTATAAAACAAGCAAAATGATAAAAATCAGTAAGTGAGAGAAAACATAATTTACAAATTGAACTAATGGCATACAATAAATGAAAAATACACATTCTTTTCAAGGATGCCTAGAACATTATAAAAATTGACCACTGGGTAATGCAGCAAGTCTCAAGAAACAGGAAAGATTTATGTTATAAAGACAAGATTTATTTCCACCTGTTTATAAGAAAATTAATTTTAAAATCATATAAATCAAAGATAACACTCTTCTAAATATTTATGAGTCATAGAAAAATTATAATTTAAAATAGAAGATATTTTACCACTGAGTTTTAATGAAAGTACTACATAAAAATATTTATAGGATGCAGCTATCATGGAGATGCACAAAAATGTACAGTTTCAAACACATATTAGGAAAGAAGAGACTGAAAATTATACATTAGGCACCCACTTTAGGAGATTAACAGATAACTAATAAAGAAAGCCCAAAGAGAATAAGAACAAATTAAATGATAAGTGTAAGAGGAAAACCTAACAAAAAACAATATACATAATAGAAAAGATAAATAAAATGAATAACTGATTCTTTGAAATCTATAATAAATTTGACAAAATTCTGTCAAAATGTACCATAATGAAAAGGAAATAAGGCACAAATAAACATTAGGAATGAAAAAGAAAATGCCACATAATTATGAATGCAGCAGATATTAAACAGATAATAAAAGAATATTGTGACTACTTTATCTCCATAAACATAAAAATATAGATGAAATTGACAAGTTGTTAGAAAAGTTTCCTTTTTTCAAAATTTACTCAAAAATAAATAGGAACCACCAAAATCCTATAAACATTAAGGAAAATGAACTAATCATTTAGTTCATTAGATAACTTTCATGTTCCTATAAACACTCTACTTGACCAGAAATTCAGTGTGTTAAGTCAGCCAATCCCCAAACGTCAAGCCAGCACTGGGCCTTCCCACCCTAAACAAGACTGACTCTGTGGCCCAGCCAATCAGATATTTTCTGTTCATCTCTTCCTTGTTCTTTGTTCTTTATTCTTTGTCCTATGAAAGCTTCTTGCCTTCCACCTCATTTTGCAGTTCTCTAAAAGGAGTCAGCCTGTTTCATGAAGTGGTAAATGTTTGGAGTCAGTCTGTTTCATGAAGTGGTAAATGTTTGTATCACCTAATTTGTTTTCTTTAACCATTTTTTTTAATCAAGAAAAGCCTTGAAAACCACAAAAACAACCACAAAGAATAGATGATATGAACAATGACTGACTACTCATCAAAAAATAATGAGGGACCAAAGACAATGAAATAATACCTTTATAGTACTGGAAGAAATAAAAACTGTCAACCCAGAACTCTATCCTTTAATGAGGGTAAAATGAAGACATTTAAAACAATTCATCACCAACAGACCTGTACTGATCTGTGATCTTTGTGATTGGCGAACATGTTGGGTTGGAGGGAGTTTTATATTAGGGTTTCATTGGATGCTCATGTTTAGTTGGGAGTATAATATAGAGGGGCTATGTGTGTGGTATGCAGTGTGGGTTGGCAGTATTTTCCTTAGGGTAGAAGCATGTGTGTTATGGTAAATTACCTGAAAAGTGTAGCTTGCATATGAGCAGTGTTTGAATAAGCTGAGTTTGTGCATGGGGGTTATAGTCAAAATATTTAATAAATATAACACATGCATTGATCAATTGGAATGAACCACTGACAAACTGAAGGTACAGAAGCTATAAACAACCCATACAGCCTTATCACATCACAATGGTTAAGTATCAGTCATGTGTGTGTGCATATGTCTCATGGTAGCCACACAAAATGAATTCAGCATTTGCACTGGCATTTATTGTGGGTCTTCCACATGTTGGGCCCCATTATGATATGAGGTGGCAGAAAAACAAGTAGCTGCTTTTTGGATGTGCAGTCACATATGGCTTATAAATATATCTGTCCCAATCTGTTCTCCACTCACCCTGGCAAGAGGTCAGGTCAGTATGTGGTCCTATAACTCACAGGAAAGTCCCATAGTTAACAAGTTCAGATATACAAGATTATTTATATTTTGCTCATTTGTCTTTGCTTATGTCTCCAAAACTAACATATTTTTTTCCCAATTTCTTTCCCTCTCCCCCACTCAGGACACTATAAGCTGTATTTAGAAAAATGCATGTGCATTTTTGAATTGCATACAATTCAAAAATTGTAGCCTTAAAATCAGATTTCAGCCTGTTTTCTCAATTTGAGCCATGTTTCCATATCTGGCAAAATGTTTTCACAAACTGTAAGTTTCAATTGTTATCTAGTTTTCTTATAATAGCAATCCTTCCCTTTTTTTTAATATTTTCTGTTTTATAGTTGGATTTCAGACAGGAGTCAATTAATTCTACATGCACTCTTATGCCTAAGACTTTCAAATAAATAGGGAAATTTTAAGTACTGTGGGACTCTGATGTAATATATAGTCATCGCAATGTGTCCCTGAGTCTTGTTCAAGAGTATATGATCACAGAATATCTTAAGGATCTAGTATAATAGATGTTCACAGTCAGAATGTCATTTCCCTTCTTTCTGGCACAAAATTAGGAGGCTTCAGTAGCATTTTTGTGTGGATACTTGAATATATCACCAGCTGTGGTTTTGAGACCAGTGAGTAGCCCATCTATAGGCCTGCATGGGGGCCTATCATCAAGGCTTGGAGGCCTTTTTCCCCACAACAGCATTCAAAACAGGCTCTATTATTTTCACAACTAAATATCTGACTAAACTATATGGGAAAACTCTGAGTACTTGAGAAAGTCAAAAGTGGGTGGTGGCTAAACTATGGGAATAACCAGAAATGCTTCAGGGTGAGGGAAAGATGTGAAATTGACCATAAAGCAGAGAAGAAGCCATATGAGGAGAAAGAGACCCCTGTAGGTTAAACAGCACATGCAAACGTGTAGTGGTAAAATGTTAATAATATGTGAAGAAAATAGCAAAGTGTGACCCATTTTCATCAGCAGTTGCTAAAGAACTAACAAATAAGATAAGCACAAATGACAAACCCATGAAAATGGCAAATCTACTAAAGGTCATCAAGGTCCATGAGCCATTTTACGCTCTTGGGCAGGAAGAATCTTGACAAAGGTACTTCAGTCCAGCAGATCCTGCAAGATGTACTAGCAGTAATGATGCACTGAGTCAAGGCTCTGAAGCTTTGACTGATTCAACAAAACTTCAAGCAAAATGCTGATCTCATCATAGGTCATCAAGGAAATTCTGAAGATGCTGACCATAACTTTTATTCTACAAATGTCACAGAAAACTTCAGCTCTAAAATCTTTCCTTCAACCAAATCTTTTTTCAGATAAATATTGGCTTTGGTTTATCTTTCAGTTAGGGGGGCTCACTGTCCCTTAGTCTCACCACAAGCTCAGGACCAAATAGAAGGTGACAATGATAGCTTCATAGAGTGGCAGTGTTGGAGTATGAGAATTTCAGAAATCTAAGAGGCCTTGGTCTTGGGGGTGGAAGGCAACACAGACACTCAAGTCTACCAAACCCTTTAAGCAATGGTTTTAGATTTCTCTGTAACAAAACAGAGGTAAGTCTTGAATATTTTTCTAGTAGACATGGGGTTCCAAGTAAGAGATTCAATTCGAGTTATCAGAAAAGGAACTGTCTTGGAAAGATACATGGAATCTCATTGACTTCTGAAAACAGTAATAAAGTACCACCAATCCACAAAGAAACTGGAGCTGAAAAGTTTTTTATTTCCTCCAGGACAATCTGTCCTTCATCTCTGCTTCTCTCTGAGCAACCATACTATAATCTCCTCACTCTCTACACTCTTTCTTTCTATGCCTCTTTGAGGTGTCTCTGCTCCTATCCACTATACATGACTTTAGTTTACCATTTTGCCAAATCTGCTCAGGTTACATGACCTTTTAATTCCAGTGACTACTACCTTCTATTTCTTTTATTTTTATCTCATTTAAAATATTTTTAAAATAATGACTCTATAAATATGTATTCTCAGTGTTCCAAAAAAAAGTCATAGAACATAGATACATCTAAGGAAAAAAAGTCTAAAATCACCTGAAATGTCAAGGTAAATCATGTTAAAAATCTCATGCTGGTATTAGTTTCCTAAGGCTGCCATGACAAAATACTACAGACTGGGTGGCTTAAACAACAGAAATTTATTTCTCACAGTTCTGGAAGCTGGAAGTCCAAGAACAAGGTATTGGCGGGTTTGGTTCCTCCTGAGGCCTCTCTCTTTGGTGTGCAGATGGCTACCTTCTCGCTGTGCCCTCACATGGCCTTTGGACTGTACACATATATCCCTGATTTTTCTTCCTCTTCTTGGATTAGGGTCCCACCTTGGTGACTTCATTTTACCTTAATTACCTCTTTAAAGGCTCTATTTCTAAATACAGTCACATTAGGAGTTAGGACTTTGACATATGAATTTGGAGGAGATATAATTTACTCCATAACAATGACTATAAATTAAAATATCTCTCCCTTCCTCATATGTACATACACATTTACAAACATATAGTTATACTTCTGCATGAATTCAATCATGTCATGTGCTTTTTTTAAATCTGGGCACTTCCTGTTTCTTACAGTCTCATTTTTAGACCCTTCCTTTTTTTCTTTGCTTGACCAACACACATCAGATAACCAGTGTAAATAACCTTATGTATTTATTTCCATATTTTCTATGAATCTATAATAGGATCAAGGGGCTTTTTGACATTGTTTATTTTTAATGTGATCTGATTGTATTTTATATACATTTCTGCAACTTGCATTTCTTACATGACATTATATCAAGGAAATTTATGCTGGTCAACAGGTAAAGCTCTAACCTACTCTATCTTATAATGCATACACAACATCTTGGGCAATGGATGTACCACAGTTTATTCAATCATCCTCCTCCTTAATTGGCATTAATTTCATTTTCAACCTGTTGCCATTGCCAACTGTATAGCACTAGACACATATCCATAAGTCCTTACACGCTAGTGTTATAATTTACTTAGAATGGTTTCGATCTGGGTCAAAGTTTATATGTATATTTAAATTTTACAGCTCCTGCCAGATTGTTTACTTAAAAGCCTATAATAACCCATATTTCTACTACAATGATATGAATGTACACTTTTTTCCAGCATCCATGCCAGCAGAAGGAATTATCACTAATTTAACTATCTGCCAATCTGATGGAGGTGAAATGAGAGCTCACCGTTACTTTAATTTTTGTTTTCCTAATTGCAGTAAGACTGAGTTTGCCAGTCATTGTCTTTTCTATAAATTGTTTTCATAGTCATTGCTCATCTTTCCATGGGATTGTTTACTCCATTTATTTTTTACTCTTTTATAGGAACAGTTTGTAGTTTATTGATATTGTCCATTCACCTCTCATATATTATGCAAATGTATTTCCCAATATATTTCTTAATTTTGATGTTGTTTACAATATCTTTGGCATGCCAAAAATTATACAATGTATATAGTCACATATATCTATCTTTTCCTTTATATCTTCTTAGTTGCTAGACTTTGTAAAGGTTTCCTTGAATAGTCAGTTCCAACATATTATCTTCTTTTTTCCTTCAATTAATCAAACCAAACTAGACTCTAAATATGTTTCTCTTACCCTCATAATTTCAAATATCTCATATAGAGAAATTCAGTCCTCTGCCAACACTTAGCCCTCTCACAAGATCAGGAAGTCCTATATCTAGACAGCCTCATCAAAGCACTCACTCAAGAAATCCAGGCATTTACCTGAGAGTTAGTTAGTTAGTCTGCTACTCAGATAATATTTTCAACATATTATTTTATTTCTCATTGAATTTACGTGTTTAAAATTACTATTGAGTATTTACGTTATAGTTGAAAGACTGTTGGGCAAAAAAAATTCAGCATAAATTTTGGCCTAATAAACCTTGGAAATTATTGATAATCAATAATTGTAGTTAAGTTAAGTTAAGTTAATCAATCAATTGTAGTTAAAGTAACATATTTCCAACTCAACTTCTTAGAAGGGCTACATGAATGTCCAGGGACATACTGCCACCTGAAAGGACAGGAAGTATAATGGAAGAGAAGTTGCAGAAGAAAGGGACAGTGATCTCAATTGAGTGAAATTAAAATAGCCTGCTATTTCAAACTTTACTAAAGTATATGACCACCTTGAATACATTGCTAAGGGCATCCCCAAGGACCATGTAAGCTTAAGCTTCACTGGCTTCATGGTAAACCATACTTTGGTGATCTACCACATGGTTTCTTTCTATACATGTATTCTAAGAGAATAGAAACTGCTCACCAGAATGACTAATTACACTAGAAGGATATTTCTGGAACAACCTCCTGCTACCATGACCTCCTCTTCCTGTGGAGTCCAGAAACCCCTGATCCACATGTCTTCCTGCCCAAGGCTTTTCCCTACAATCAATGTCTCAGGGGTTTTTCTCTTCTCAGATCTCTCCATCTCAGCACCAGCCATAGCAATTGGACCATATCCTTTGAATTTTTATGAGATTTTCTCTTAAATGGTGTAAGCTACACATTTTCAAACCTCCATCTGTGGAGAGCAACAAATGTTCTGCATAAAATTCATGCAGATGTGCAGATGTTTCCAAAGATAGATGCATGTGTAGCCAAAAATAAGCATTGTAGGTGTGTCTAGAGGAGAATGAAATAAGCAAACTCAGCCTTCATTATCCTTTTGCCCTTAGGAAGTTGAATCCACCTGCTCAGGAATTGGCTCCAGAGTCTCCATATGTGAGGTATTTCCTTGATGTCTGCCTGCCCATCAACATCTTGAACTTTTACTCTTCAAGGCTATTTTAAACTCCAGAAGTACTAAGTATATATTGCGAGCCTAAGTACTAAGTATATATTGTCGTGACTCTGCATGCAACACATGCTCCAGTGGTTGTCCAGGATGGAATAGACCAGGCAGCAATCCATACATCTGAAGCAAATCTCCATGGTCACCCATCTGTTGGAAGTACTGGTCATGGGGCTCTTTCTGCCTTGCCTAGTGAAATATTTGTGTCTTTCCCCACCCCATCCCCCCGTCTGAGATCAGAACCACAAATGCCTACAGTGACCTAACCAAGTAATATAGATGACTGATCCTGGCAAGGTGTAAGAAAAAAAAAAAAAATCAACCATCAGAAATATTTTTAGCAAAGTATTTAGGTATGTGCTGGTAAACTAGTTCTTGGGGGGGGATGGGGGGAGACCTAACTTTTAGTGTTTTCCAATTCCTATGGTGTAAATAATCCTACCATTGACAATTACAAGTTACCAATAATTTAGCAACCAGTATAAGACATTATGCTAAGTGAAATAAGCCAGTCACAGGACAGATACTGCACGTCTCCACTTATATGAGGTATCTAAAATAGTCAAACTCATAGAAACAGGGAGTAGAACGGTAGTTGCCAGGGCTGGGAGGAGATGGAAATGGGGATTGCTATTCAACAGGTATAAAGTTTCAGAAATGCAAGATGAATAAGTTCTAGAGATCTGCTGTACAACATTCTGCCTGTAGTTAATAATACCCTTTTATGCACTTAGAAATTTAAGAGGGTAGATATCATGTTAAGTGTTCTTACCACATTTTTAAACACCCGCCCTCAAGAGACAGTATGACTTGACTGTAGCACACTATCGAAAATATAGTTTTAGCACATACAACAATATATAATATATATAAAATCTTAGATCATATTGTTAAGTCTAAATTTAAAAAATAAAAGTTGGAAAGTGTAAAAATTATCAATCATTTTTGGTTATTTGTTATTGTTGCCTATATATTTGAAAAAGAATATCTATGAATTTTTTGTGCTAACATGGTGCTGTCTAGTCTTATATTTCCCAGTGTGATATACAGCACACAATTCATTCTTAACTCCTCTAAGTGGCATAATATTTAACTTGACTCAGTTTCATAACAATAAACTATGTCTCTTTACACAAATACTTCTAAACTTAAGTATATTATTTGCATAATGGTTTTAACATTTAAGGTAACTTCTCTTGAAAAATGTATAAGTGCTTCAATTTCAGTATCACATTTTACTGCAGTTCAATAACTTATATTCACATGTCTTCCTTTATCCCAGTGATATAAATTAAAACAGACCAACTGAACAATGTGGTTCATTTTCATAAGTTAAATATCAGGGAACATTTTTATTTATTTATTTATTTTTTTTTTTTTTTTTTTATTTTTTTTTTTTTTTTTTAAATGTGGTACTGGGGGTGGCAGGGGATAGGATGGGGGAACTTATGGTTACTTGTAGGTTACAGTCAAGGTACTAGCTTTGGGTTTTTTTTGTTTTGTTTTGTTTTTGTGGTATGCGGGCCTCTCAGTGCTGTGGCCTCTCCCGTTGCGGAGCACAGGCTCCGGACGCGCAGGCTCAGCGGCCACGGCTCACGGGCCCAGCCGCTCCGCGGCACGTGGGATCCTCCCGGACCGGGGCACGAACCCGCGTCCCCTGCATCGGCAGGCGGACTCTCAACCACTGCGCCACCAGGGAAGCCCTCAGGGAACATTTTTGGGAATCTATTCTTAACTTTCAACATTTTCATATTTAGCACAAGTTATTATTTTATTTCTTGTAACTGGCAGCATGGAAAAGGGGGCAAAACTCTGTTGACAAGTGATTTTCCCAATGACTGTTTCATTAGGAATAAGTAAATTGCACTGTGCTTTTTTTTAATTAATAAACTTTATTTGATAGAGAACTTTTAGGCTCACAGCAAAATTAGTGGAAAGCACACAGTTTCCAAACACCCCCCACACACACTCACACAACCTCCCCCACTACCATGAGCCTTTGGTACAATGGTACATTTGTTACAATTGATGAACTTGTGCTGACAGGCTTTATATGTTTTGAATGGCTATTTCTGAACACTATTTCAGAGAAATGTTAAACTTACTGAGATGGGATTTTTACATACATCTAAAAGGCCAAGTCTTTCTTTTAATCTTCTTTGTAAGCTGAAGCAAGGATGTACTCTAAGATGACATGTACAAGTTCATTTCTCCAGTGGTACAAAGACTCTCTTGACCACAACATAAATAAATCATGTGTGCCATATTCAACAGCTAATTCATTGGCAATGGTGCTGAAATGTCTATGTCTTGAGCAACAGGAGTGCATACAGTTTATAGTGTTAATTACCACACCCATGATATGTTCTGTTATCAATTTTCAGCACAAAAAGATTCCTGTTGAATATTGCAAAAATTAACTTAGTTCTATGTTCTGCACAATGTTACCAGCTTGGAGTTAAGTTTAGAATTATGCCATGTATTATCAATAATTATCATAGTAATACCATGTCTAATATGCTTGCTAATTTTTAGGCTTTTTCTATATATAGAAATAATAAATTTGTGCTTTTGAGTGATATATGAACTTCAATCTGCAAAAGAATCTTGTTCACATGAAAATTATCATTTAAGAAAGCAAACAATTGTGGCTACAGTACAGATACAGAGAGATGGCGGTGGGAGAGGAGAAACCAGTTGCAATAAACAATAATAACCACAATAAATAATCTAACTCTTTTACACTATTTGTCATATATATCTCTTCCTAAGTGAGCAATAATATTTCTGCTTAGAAATAGAATCATAATTATTTTACTAGTTAGAACACATAACTTCTGCTCTACCAAAAGACAACATTATATATGGTCTCAAAATCTATTTAAGAACATGATACCTATGATATTTTTTTTCAGTGAATCTGTGACTTCCAATCTGCCCAAGATGAAGTAACAGGG
Source organism: Kogia breviceps (assembly GCF_026419965.1). Lineage (NCBI taxonomy): Eukaryota > Metazoa > Chordata > Mammalia > Artiodactyla > Physeteridae > Kogia > Kogia breviceps. The sequence goes on along the minus strand of NC_081313.1, from coordinate 98,568,061 downwards.
ACCAGATTTATAGTCTCACCTAAAGAAAGATAAAAACCTGAACAAAACATATGAAACAAATGTTTTAAAGACATTGGACATCGGGCTATGAAGAAAAGATGTGAAACAAGAGTCTGTGATTGTCCCAATGGATTGCCTTGGGAGAGTTTCCAAGCTCAGCATAGGAAGGTAATCTGGGGCAAACCCACAACAGTCCCTGAGATGAGGAGGCATGTCTGATAGACCAGCAAGACCAAGACACTAAATTTCACGGGGCAAAGTACCAAAGAGAAGAGGTATTCAGAGAGAAAACTCTGAAGATTTGCATGAAGATTCTATTCAGTATTAAGCAGAATATGATCAACTGATGTATATGATGAAACTACCACAGACTGAGGAAAAAAATAGCAGAAATATTAGAGGGAATAAGAACAGGCACTCACACAGGACTGAGAGTAATACCTGTTACCAAGAGCCATACTGGGGCATTGGGTAGAGGATTCAGAACAGTCTTGCCTCAGATATGGAAAATAATTATCCCTAGACTAAATGCTACTCTGGTACTGCCAAATAAATATTAAAGGCAAGATGTGAAATGATCAAATTGTTTCCAAATAATTTAACCACATTCCAGAATAAATTCAACTGTATTTATAAGGATATAAAATTTTCAAGCACCCAACAAAGTGAAAAAAAAAAAAAAGATCACAATGTCTGGCACCCATTCAAAAATTAGCAGGCATGAAAAGACATGAGAAAATACTGCACATAATGAGAAGAAAAAAATCAACCAACCGAAGCAGACTCAGAACTGACACAGATAAGAATTAGCAGACAAGAACACTAAAATGAATATTATAACTGTATTCCATATGTTCAAAAAGCTAGAAGAAAGGTTGAATATGAAAGTGAAACCTTAAAGGTATTTTGAAAAAAATACCAAATTGAACTTAAGACCAAAACTACCATGAGATAAGTGAGATTATATAAAAACTAAAATATGAGAGTAAATATATGCTTGATAGGATTCATAGCAGATCAGATATTACAGAAGAAAATATTAGTGAACTTAGCAGTATTGTGTGTGTGTGTGTGTGTGTCTAGAAAATGATGAACTGGTTCTAAAATCTTCATGGAAATGCAAGGGATCTAAAATTATTTTAAGAAAGATCAAAGCTTGAGGATATGCCCTTCCTGATTTCATGACTCACTATAAAAACATAGTAATCAATTCATTTGGGTACTGGCAAAGAGGTACACATATATGTCAATGGAGAACAGAGGGTTCAGAAACAGTCCCACAAATCTATGTTCAAATGATATTTAATAAATGTGTCAATGCACTTCAATGGCGAAAGGAAATTTTTTTCAACAAATGGTACTGGACCAAGTGGATATCTAATAAGCTATAATTATGGACACTATAAACTCTAAAATTAGAAAGAGTGACTATAACAAGTGTTGGAGAAGATGTGGAACAACTAGAACCTTCATATACTAGTGGTGAGAATTTAAAATTGTACAATTATGCTTATGGACTGAATGTCTGTTTCCCACCAAAATTCATATGGTGAAATCCTAACCCCTAATTTGATGGTATTAGGAGGTAAGGACTTTGGGGAATGATTAGGTCATGAGAATGGAAGCCTCATGAATAGGATTAATGCTCTTATAAAAGGGACCCCAGAGAGCTCTCTCCTGCTCATTCCAACATGTGAAGATAAAGGAGGAATAGTCAGTCCACAACCCAGAAGAGGGCTGTCACCAAAACCACACTATGCTGGCACCCTAATCTTGGACTTATCTCCAGAACTGTGAGAAATAATGTCTGTTGTTTAGAAATCACCCAATCTATAGTACTTTCTTATAGCAGCCTGAATTGAAATGCCAACTACTTTGGAAAGTAGTTTCCAAAGTTTCTTAAAAAGTTAAGTTTTTTAAGTTTTTAAGTTTCTTAAAAAGTTAAATATTTGCCTAGCCATTCTACATCTCAGCATTTGCTGCAGAGACATGAAAGCAGAAGTCCACACAAAGACTTATGTGTGAATGTTTATACCAGCTTTATTGGAATAGCCAAAAACTGGCAACAAATCAAATGTTCCTTAGCAGGAGAGTGGATAGACATATTGTGGTATATATGCATACAATGAAACACTATCTAACAATAAAAAGAAATGAATTGTTGATGTAATACAAATAAACCTCAAAATAATTACAATTAGTGAAAGGAGCCAAACAAAAAGAGTATATACTGTATGATTTCATATATATAAAATGATTTTTAAAAAACTAATTTATAATGACCTAAAGGAAATATGTGGTTGCCTGAAGACAGGCATGGAAGAAGAAATGAATTACAAATGGACACAAAGAAACTTTTCAGGTGATAGATATATTCATTATCTTGATTGCCATTATGGTTTCAGAGTTGTATACATATGTCGAAACATCAAATTATGTAATTAAAAATGTTCAGTTTATTGAACATCAATTATACCTCAATAAAGTTGTAAAAAAAAAACAGTAAAAGCCTACTTTGTGACAAGCCAAATAGTCAGGCAAGTTTAAAGGTACTAAAACAGTTAGTATTAGAGTTTTCCAATGGAATAATGATATTGATTCATTATGTATGTATGCACAGTATTTGCTAGTAACTGTGATAGACATCTAACTTCTGATGGGGCTTTTAGAAAATATCAAAAACACTACACAAAGACTTTATATGCAATTTACCTATATTACTATTAGCAGGCTTCATTTCTATCAGCTAAAGAGAAAGATTTGTTTATACACCTATATCCCACAGGTGAACTCACATGCAGGAAGTAGAGGTGGGAGACATGATCCCATAAACCACTGCTCAGTCCCATATCTCCATATGCGTCTAATGTCTTCATTGTTGAGAGCCTCCACACTTCACCCATAATTATGTATTGCTACACAAGTATTAATTTACTTTTTCTTACCCCAAACACAACAAATTGACTCATTTTTATATTTTTTTCAATTGCTATTTTGATTGTTTATCTGGGAGAGATGCCTCCAATTTCCCTTTGTTTAAATTTATTAACTGCTTCATTTTTCCAAAGAAATATTTGAATGAATGAATATTTAAAAAAACCTCAAGTACTTTTATTACATAGGCTATTCGTCACTTAAGTTCTTGAATATTATCCAGCAATTTGGAATTGCCACAAATGAATTTCAACAATTTCCTTTAACGTTTTCCAGCAAAATTATTATATGGTTCTTTTAAAAATTATACATACATCAAAAGCTTATCTTTATCAGCTTTGAACTGTAGAAGACATTAATTTATTCTTTCCCAGAGAAAAGGAAATATGTGCTGGTGGATAAACAGTTGTTATCCACTAACTACATTGCTATAGAGTATCATATTACTACAATGATTAACAGTAATTAAGTTATTTGAGAAAATGACTGACTGCAGTGATTTATTCTAAAATCAGCCTAGATCTAAGTTGTTAATTATTTCCACTATGCCTAACAGCAATTCCAAAGGCTCTAACTGCAATCAAAGAGCATAATGTAATGAACTTGCCAAAGAGGCACTTTTACGATGCATATTAAATGCAATGAAAATGTGAGTTGGAAACTTAAAAAAATTAACACAGGGAACGCTGCAAGTTAAGGGTGCCACACTATTGCTAATTTTCACATTATACATTTGTCAGATTAAAGGAATGAAATAAGTATTGCTTAGCTATGCAGTAATTGAGGAACTTGATACGAATGCATATATCTGTAAAGGGCACAAAACTCAATAAAAAACATTACTGAGTATTATTGTGAGATGAGTTATAATTAGAAACATTAAAACCACACTTATTACAAAAACTGATGGATGAGTGCAAAGTTCTAGACTTTTTTTAAGAGCTGTCAGCAAATCCATATTATTTCCAGGCTTCTAACAAGCCCAGGAACCGCATAGATAGGCAGTAGGCTCAATGGAAAAGTACAGGATTTGGAGTCACAGAACACTGGAAATTCTAGTCTGGCTCTACCATTTACTTACTGTGTGATGTTAGGCAAGTTATCTAGCCTCTCAGACCCTCAGTTCCTTCAACCATACACAACAGGAATAATAACAGTACCGACCCCCATAGGATTGTCATTCAGATTGAATGAAATAATACACATGTGAAGTACTTAACACAATGCTTGACAACAGATCTCAGTAAATGGTACCTGCCTTATTGTTGGGTTGTTTTCAAATTGCAGAAACACACTGTTGAGCCAAATCAGAATGACAACTAGACTTTTGAGATCCACTTTATATTCTGAAACACTGAAATATTTAAATACAAGTGCTCAAATAGACAACGATGTTTATCATTTAAACTCATCAAGGAAAAATATTTCTTACACTTTTTTGTAGTCCAATAGAAGGACACTTTGCACCAATTAAGTGCTTAGTAAATTTTGGTGGGTTTTTTCCAAACAAATCATAGTTCATCGACTCTCTATATGTAAATATTCCTCCACAGTTTTATAAACTTTGTAAGAGGAAAATATGCATAGGAAAATATGCAAAAACATATTTTACAGTTATCTCAGGAATTTACTGGAAATTCAGATGTGCAAAGATAGATTGGGAATTCTACAAGTCTATCTGTTCACGTATCAGTACACAATTTAGATATTAAAAAGCATTCTTGATTCCTCCATTTTCTTCACCCTCATATGCAATCAGTTACAAGCTCATGAACATCTCAGACTCTACCCACTGCTCTCCAGTTCCACTGCCACTTCCCATGTCAGGAGCCATAACTTCTCACCCAGATTTCTATAGCAGCCTCTTACCTAGTCTTCCCTCCTGGCCTTCTCTCTCTCATAACAATTTTATATGTGGCAGCTGGTGTAATCTTTCTAAAATGCATGTCACTTCTCTCCCTAAAACCCTGATTTAATACCAGGGCAACTATTTTCCTCAGATAAAATTCCAAAGCATTAGCATTGCATTAGCATTGCATATAAAGTCCTCCTGTTGAGCTGTTCTGTACTTAACATCTATGGCCACTCACCCATCCCCACTCCCTGTCCCAAATACAAATCACACTCCAGTTGGAATAAACTGTTTCAATTCCTCAAACACACCATTCTTTCTAACATACTCATTTTCTTCCATCTTGAGCACTTTTTTTCTTCTTCTTCAGCTGGTTAACACCTACTCATCCTTTAGCTCTAGGCTTAGAGGTCATTTCTTTTTACAAAATCTCTCCAGAGCCCCTAAATTTGGATTAGGTCCTCTCTTATAAGTGATTATAGCGATATATGTTTCTTTATTTAACCATTTATTCATTCAAGAAACATTTGTTGAGTGCCTACTACTTACAAGCTCTGTTCTAGACACTGGGATTCAGTAATAAAGCCCAAATTCTCCAAGAACTCGTATCATAATGGAGTAGGCAGAAATTTTTAAAATAAGCAACATTTATCAGATGGTCATAAGTGGCTTGGAGAAAAAAGAAATTAGAATGAGAGGAATAAGATGTGCCAAATTGAGGTGTGATATTTTCTGACAGGATGTCAAGGAAAGCTTTAGAGAGAAGATAACATTTGAACAGAGACCTGAAAGAGATGAGGGAGTGAGCCCGGTGAATTCTGAGGAAAAGGAGCTGCAAGCAATGGGAAGAGCACACAGTATGACCCTCGGGTAGTGAACAGCTTGGCTGCATGTCTTATTTGAGGAACAGCAAGGAAGCTAGTGAGACTGAAACAGAGTAAGGAAGGGAAAAGAAAGGAGGTCAGAGACATAACAGAGAAAGGCGGATCGTTTCAGGCTTCAGAGGCATTGTAAGACCTTTAGATACTTCACCACACGAAATAGAAAGCCAAAAGACAGCTTGAAGAAAGCAAAAAATGGGGATCTATCTGGTATGAGTAGAGCACAGCATCAGCAGTAGAAACCAGGAGACCTGTTAGGTTATTGCCATATACATGATGAGAGCTGATGGTGACTCCACATAGCAAGGAGTGGTCAGTTTCAGTGGTCAGAGGTATTTTGAAGATAGGACCAACAGCACTTACTGATAGATGGGATGTGAGAGATGAAAATCGAAGGTGTCTCCAAGTTTTTTGATCTGAGTAACTAGATGGATGGAATTCCCATTACTGAAATGAGGACTGTTGCAAAAGAAGGTGGAAGCATGAGAAAGGCATAGAAAGTAAAGTGGGGTACTTAACAGTCATTCAAGTAATGACATTAAGTAAGTAGCTGTATAAACAAATCTGCAGTTTGGTGGGGAATTCAGGATATAGACATTCATTAGTGAGTCATCAGCAATCCTATATGAGACCACCTAGGGAAGGAGGGGAAATAGAAAAGAGATGAAGCCCAGGGACTGAGCCCTCATTTGGGAAGATGTGGAGAAACTAGTGAAAGAGACTGAAAAGACATGACTGGTGAAATAAATATAAAGAGAGTGTGAAACCCTGAAAGCTAAATGAAGAAAGTGTTCTAAGTAGGAGTGATCACTGTCTTGACTAAAGCTTACAGGTCAAGTAAAGTAAGATTAAGAAATTATCATTTAATTTGGCAACATGGAGGTCATTGGTGATATTTATACGAGGTATTTTGATGGAAATGTAGGGTGAAAACATAACTATATAAGGTTTGGGAAAGAACAGGAAGAGAAAGCAGAGTCATTGATTATTGGCCAATTTTTCTGAGGAATTTTTCTATAAAGAGACCCAGAGACAAGCAGCATGGCTGGAAGAAGACGTGGGTTCAAGGGAAGGTTTATTTTTGAGTTAGGGGTTTGTGTGCTAATAGGAATAAATGGATGAACATTCTGTAGCAAGAGAATCATTTATACTACTTATCAAAGGGCACACTAATATTGAACATTTGTGATATGCCAAAAATATAAGAATATCCTGTGATCAACTTTCAGGTACAAAGGTTTTATCTGTGAAGCAATAATAGTAAAACAAACAACAACAAAGAAACTAGACTTATAAGTAGTTTCAAACATTGGTACCTGTTTTTTTATCATGAGGATTAAATAGTTCATTGTCCAATATTAAGGTAATATATTCATAGATTTCACTTCTGCTACAATTCTCTTTAAAACAGAATGAAGAATAGAATCTGTATACTACTCTCTTTTGTCTTCCATAGTGAATTTTTTTTATTATCTACACCAAAGACTTGGAGAGAGAAAAAGATCAATGGACAAGAGAATATAAATATGAATATTCATTTACCTTTGGTTTTATAATGCTCTGTCCTTCCAAAGGATTTCTTAGTGATTAGCTTAAATTTTTGATATGAAGATCAGCACAAATGTCTCTGTGAGAACCCACAATGCTGTTTCTTCCAGGAATAAAGGGAAGGAATAATAAGGGTATCTGTAGGGGACTGGTAATAACTCAGCATGTAGAACAACAGAATGACAACCATAACCCCAACAATGATTACCAATTACCAAAGAGCTGGTATCTGTTCCCTGTCATGCTTGGTGCTTTCCAAGCATTGTCTACTTTTCACAAAAATCTCTGACTGAAAATTATTATCCTCATATAAAAGATGAGGGAACTGATACTCAGAGAGAATATATAATTTGATGAATTCTTCCAATTTAGTAAGCTATAGAGCTGGAGAATCAAACTCAGGACTGATGGCTTCCAGAACACACCTCTTTCCAACATGCCATGCTGCTTGTCTACTACCAATGTTCTGCAATTTAGTAGGTTAAATCTATGTATAACTTTAAAAGAGCTCTCTCTCTTTATATTTTACCCTACCATCCATATTCTTCTAAAAACTATTCTATCATTACCGCAGATAAATATTAAACAAATATACCAACCCCTAATAATAAGTATCTGTCCTTCTAGGTTTCCATTGCCTTGAAAAGTACAGACTAAAGGCAATTCTGCCTCACACTTGACCCAAACAAAACTGTGATGCCTATAACGGGTATATAAGTAAGAATTCTTATTAGTATGCTATGTACCCTTTGCTTAACTATTCTGAATTTTTCTTTCTTACATAATTGCACATAAATGTAATGTTAAACATTAACAAGCATCACATTGCTGTAACAATAAAAGATATTTTTTGATTCGGTAACAATGAGAGAAGTTGCAAAGTGGGAAAAGGAAGGTCTGAGTGGAGTCTTTTATAGGCATATAAAATTAAAATGACAGAGCCCTTTATAATCCTGCCGAAATGTAAATTCTTTAGTATATGATAGACTTTTTAAGACTGACAAAATACATCAGACTTTCATTGACAGTAGAGTGATAATGGAAAGGAGATGTGGCTTAATTGGAGTTCTCTCCCTGAAAAGACAGAGCTTTGTAGTGTCATTTTAATTATTTCTAGCCATTAATTCTGCCGTCATCTACTACTCTCTCCATATATTACACCAGGAAGCACTCCCTGCTGTAAATGCTATGATATTTAAAAAGCAAATGCCCACTGAAAACAAAAAGGCCCAGACTAGATTCATTGCCATAGCAAACTGCTCTGGAGTAACATAAACTGACTTTTACATCATGAATGTTCAGGATGGAGAACATGGCTAATTTCATTATTAACAATAAACACTCTTGTTCAGATGCTCATTTAATCTAATCATGACTCATCTGTTGCATTAATTATTTAAGTAGTTAGTTAATGTGATACTTAAGTTTCCCTTTAGTATGAGTGTTTGATTATCCCTACACCGCTTTTACACAGCTGGATAAACACAACACTAAAAACACGCTACATTAATGGCCATTGGTAGCAATTGTAACTGACAGTCTTCCCCAAAATGTGAAGTACTATAAAAGGAAGACATGGTCTTAAGCCTTCTTTGAACCATGTATTTCAGCTATAAGTCACAGTCATTACTTTTTTTTTAATTTTGCTTTTTCAAGGATCCACTGACTCAATATATTCCTTTTTTTAATAGATCCTTTTTAAAATTTTTACTACATATAACTACAAAGGCTGTATAATATTTTGATGCCCACTGACCTGAGTAAGTAATTAACACACACTGAAGTCCATGCATTTATCTATTGGTAGGATTCCCATTTTACCCACCCATTTTCAGAGGCTTTAATTTAAATTTAATTTACAAACAGTTAAACTTATATGTTTAGCCATTTTTAAAGGTAAATGTATCCAATTAGTATTTTACTTCCAATCATAATTTCTAAGTATCATGCTATGTAATTAAAATCAATAAATTAACCATTACAGTCTAGCCCAGAAAAATGCCAAAAAGTGTATCCTAGGGGGAGTTGAATATAGCCTCAAAATTGTAATTATCTTAATTTTTCAAGTTCTCTCTCATTCCTTCAGTTCTTTCTGTAGACATTTACAGATTATAACTCTCTGATATTAAATTAAAAATTAATTTTTATTGAGTTGCATAGAGTTGACTGATTTTCCCAAGTGCTTTCAAAGCAAAACTGTATTCCACTGTATTCCTTTGTAACAGATTACCAAATGTAAGTTGTTGATGGTCATTGGAGATCCTTTTAAGATTGGATGTTATATAACATTGAATTAAAAATGCAATGAGAGAACCTATCCAAATAGGATTATCCTCAAATAGTAATGTTTTCTAAGAACTCTACTTTTAGGATAAAAATATTAGGAATTTATTTTAATAGTTAACTTCCAAGACAGCTGCTTGTATAACTACAAATTCAACCTAGGTTCCTATACGTGTGGTCTCTAGAATAAGATCAGATGTCTACACATGAACCTTACATGAACTCTATGCCTAGATGTGGAAAAATCTTCAGTGGAAGCAAAATTGAGTTATACTCAAAGAATTAAGGCACGAAAGTGAAATCATCTTACAGAAATTTCCAACAACCAAGACTAAAGACAAGGAGGATATTTCTGGCCAACCAATCACCAGAGAATAGAGTAGTAATTAGGAGTATGTGTTCTGGAATCTAAACACCTGAGTTCAAAGTCTGAATCACCACTTGTTGGCTGTTTCAACTTAGGAAAATAAGTTCCCTCTGCAGCAATTTCTTCATCTGTGAAAGAGGATAATAATTATCTCTACTTTATAGGATTGGTGTGAGGATTAAATGGGATAATAAAGGTACAGCACCTATAAGAGTTATTAGCATATAATAGATTTTCAATAAATGTTAGATATTTATAATAATTATTATTATACACTTTTCCTTTACTCAGTCCATCTGCATGTACTCTGACTACTTTGACCTAGTATATGGATGTGGTACATTGCTGGTCTATATATAATTCTTAGCATTTATACTTCTGGAAATATTAACCCATAACACATTATGATACTTTTTTTTTTTACATTCCAAAAGTAGCTTGTGAACATTGGAAATAAAAATAAATAAAAGAATTTCCCAGCAACTTCCATGGTGGCACAGTGGTTAAGAATCCATCCGCCTGCCAATGCAGGGGACATGGGTTCAAGCCCTAGTCCGGGAAGATCCCACATGCTGCTGAGCAACTAAGCCTGTGTGCCACAACTATTGAGCCTGCAAGCCACAACTTCTGAGCCTGTGTGCCATAATTACTGGAGCCCGCATGCCTAGAGCCCATGCTCTGCAACAATAGAAGTCACTGCAACGAGAAGCCCGTGCACTGCAAGGAAGAGTAGCCCCTGCTCACCGCAACTAGAGAAAGCCCACACGTGCAACAACGAAGACCCAATGCAGCCAAAAATAAATTAATTAATTTTTTAAAAAAAGAATTTCCCATCCTCTGTCTCCACTGCTATTCCTCATATGTAACCAATATAAAAAGAGTTTGGTGTACGTCCTTCCAAATATTTTTCTAGGCTCTTCGTTATCTTTAAATACCTTTTCTAGGCTATGGTTTGTTCTACAAATAAGGAACGACTTAGATTATGGGAATGTTAGATTATATGTGCTGGGCATAGTTTATATTCTCATGGCTTGACTTTTTCTAATCTTCAGTCATTTTTTTTTTTCATCTCTTCACTGTAACACAGATAAAATAGTCTAATTGATTATGAGAGGAGGTTGACTTGAATGGGTATATGGAGAAAGGCAGGAAAAAAGTAAGACTGTATGATATATATATAATATGGATGTATATTTTATATATATATATATATATATATATATATACATATAGAGGCAAACTAATACCAGAAATTTTATAAATAGATGATGTGCCTGTGAAGGGAGCATAAATTCATAATCACTCCAACGCACTTCATCAGACACTTAATAAACACTCAACGGTTCTGTTAGTACCAGGACAATGAACAGAAAATAGAGCATCAAGCAGGAAACACTCCCATGAAATGAAATTACCAGCATAAACTTGATGATTAAAAGATGAAGCACTGCAGTACAAAGCTGCCTAAAATAGATTATTGTGTGGCTTGGAAAATTCATTGTAAGAAGGCGAGATGGAAGTTGGGTAATTGAATTGACAATCACTTGTATGATTTCAAACATCTCTGACAAAAGAGACTGAACCCCAAGAACACCCTCTAAGTATCCGAAGCTACAAGAGCTTACAGAACAAAAAGAAACTTCAGAGTTTGCCTTTATTTTAGCAAAGGGGAAAAATTACATTTGAAGCTCAAAGTAGTTTTCATTTTAAATGAAATTCACTAAATATGTATATAAACTATATAAATATTTGATCTCAGTGAAATGCAGTATCTATGAACTATTTTAATTAGTTATATAACATAGTATTCGTTCTAGAGAAATGAAATTATTCTTACTTTTCTTTCTCTCCCTTTAAGGTTTAGTTCAAATATGTGCCTTCATAATCCTCAGAACCCTGTGGTTCTAATTTAACTCAGGAAGAGAAATCTTTTGAGAAAGTATACCAGCATTTCTTAACGTTAAAAAGAGGGTTTTTTTTTTTTTTTTTTTTTTTTTGTGTGTGTGTGTGTGTGTGTGTGTGTGTGTGTGTGTGTGTGTGGTACACAGGCCTCTCACTGTTGTGGCCTCTCCTGTTGCGGAGCACAGGCTCCGGTAGCACAGGCTCAGTGGCCATGGCTCACGGACCCAGCCACTCCGCGGCATGTGGGATCCTCCCAGACTGGGGCATGAACCCGTGTCCCCTGCATCGGCAGGCGGACTCTCAACCACTGCGCCACCACGGAAGCCCTAAAAAGGGTTTTTAAATATTGGATTCACATACAGTTTCATGAATTTTGACAGTTAAAACAAATGATTGAAAAGCATTTCTCAGTGTCAGCAAGTCTTTTTCTAGAGGCTTTGATAAATTAGTTGAACTAAACAGTTTTAAAGTGGTATGAAATGTGGAATTTTACCATATATCTTCTAAGATTTCTCTTTATGCTGTACTTTAGCTGACTTCCCCAAACATTGAAAGTTAGTAGGATAAACACAAATAGTATTAAATCTGTTAGTTTCAAAAATCACGTGACCTCCACAAACCCTTATACAGCCAGGTTTAAAAAAAAAAAAAGCAAATTGATTATCCTTCAACACACATTGTCTTTCAGCCCGTTGGCATTATATAATAAATTTAGGCATTGCTGCATTTAATGAAATAAATCTCAGTGATTGACAAGATCAAGGCCAAACTGTTTCATGCTTTGTTACTAAAAAGCAACTAAGATGAAAATCACCTATTGGCTATTCAGGATAATCTAAACAAAACAAGGAACACTAATTTTCAAAGCACTGAATTTGCTCAGATGTCAGGCTCTCTCCTGCCATTAGAGTACCATCTCCTACTACATTCCTCCCTGCCTCTTACCTTAGAATTGCCTCAAGATGCCACAGTGGATCAAATGATACAATAGTCCACTGGGTACGATTTGCCTCTGCTGTGCTGTTCCCCTGCATTTCATGTCACAGAAATAGCACCGTTTCTTTCTTCACTTTTGCTTACTGTGCTTGTATTTGAAGGCTCAGCTGAAAGTGCCATCTCCTCCATGAAGCCTCTGTCAACTACAAATTGGCATTTTCCATTGGCACTTGCCATCTGCCTCTACAAGGATTAAATCATGTGCTGCTGCAGCTGCTGACTTTCAACACCCCCTGTAAGGAGCTCAGGTGGAGAGCAGAAATGAGGCGCTCTGTGCTCTGGCAAAAACCGGCAGAACACGTCTTCAGATAGTTAGATAATTTCAGGAGGAGCCAATATTATGAGCCCAATTCTCGTATCTCCTTGTATCTAGAAAAACACTAAAATCCTTCACGGTGACGACTGCTCCTCATGACTAGCAGAAACCTTCTGCAGAAGAAAATGTGCTAGATTGCATGTACTCCCCCTTTACCAAACATATATACTGACCTTCCCCCCTACATCTTTGGAGCAGTTTCTCAGAGCTATCTGAACTGCTGTCTCCCGGGATGCAGTCCTCATTTTGCCCCCAATAAACCTTAACTCGCTACTCTCGCATTGTACATGTTTTTCAGTCGACACCTCCCAAATTTCCTTCATGCCTCCTAGCTCTGAGCATAAAACCTCACTCATTTCTTCCTCTATGAAGCCACAGAACTTTGCTCATGATGCTTTTCAGGCACACCAAGGATTTCTTTGCACAAAGACCTGCAGTAAAATATTTTTTGATCCTTTCAAACGGGGGGAATAAAGACTGGTCATGACATATCACCCGTTTAGCTGCTTTGAGTTGCACAAAATTTGAGCGGAGGTGAGTTACTGATTGTACAGGTAAATGGCAGAGGAAGAAAAAAACTAACATTTTTTCAGCATGAACTTTGTGCCAGGATAGCTATTTTATGACTGTTGACAATTTTAACTCTAAAAATAACACTTTATGTTAGATATCATTATACAGCTGAACCTTGAACAACTGGGGGAGGGGAAGGATTTAGGCAGACCCACCATCCATGCAGTGGAGAATCCCCATTTAATTTACTGTAGTCCTCTGTATACACAGGTTCCTCACTACATGCAGATTCCTCCATACCTGTAGGTTCCTCCTTATCCACCAGTTTCATATCTGTGAATTCAACCAACCGTGTATGGTATTGTATTTACTACTGAAAATAAATCTGCCTATAAGTGGACCCACGCACCTTCAAACCCATGTTGTTTAAGGATCAACTCTGCACATTTTTCTGATTAGAAAATTGAAACTCAGAGAGTCACTTGCTTTGCCTAACCTAATAGTAAATCTGGGTTGCTAATCAAATGAGTTAAAGTGTAAATCAGCTTATTGAAGGTTGATATGCAGTATGGCATAGCAATTAAAAGCATATGTGATTTTTTCTTTTTTTTTAATAAATTTTTATTTATTTAATTTTTGGCTGTGTTGGGTCTTCTTTTCTGCGCGAAGGCTTTCCCTAGTTGCAGCGAGTGCACAGGCCTCTCACTTTTGCGGCCTCTCCCGTTGCGGAGCACAAGCTCCAGATGCGCAGGCTCAGTAGTTGTGGCTCACGGGCTTAGTTGCTCCACGGCACGTGGGATCTTCCCAGACCAGGGCCCGAACCCGTGTCCTCTGCATTGGCAGGCAGATTCTCAACCACTGCGCCACCAGGGAAGCCAAAGCATATGTGATTTTTGAAAGCAAATAAATTTAGGCTTGAATCCCAATTCTGCCAATTATGAGCCAAGAAACCTTAGACAATACCTATATCACACTCAGCCTCAGCTGCTCCAAGTGCACTATGGGGACAATAGTGGTATCAACCTCCCAGAGATTCTGTGTAGGGTGTTAAATTCCCATGAGACTACTGGCACAATGCAGTTATATAATGTCCAGTCCATCCTCTTGAAATTATACCATTTCCTTCTTGTAAAACTTCTTTCAAAGGAGAAGTTGCTATTCTAAAGTGTGATTTACTGTTTAAGTATGAGGAATTTTAAAGGATTGTGGTCTCTAAAGTTATAAAAGAGAGGTCTTATTTCTTAGCAATTCTGGGCCCATAACCTCCTTCTCACTTCTTAAACTAAATGTGCAAACTTCTCCCTGAATTCAAATTACGGTTTGAGCAGGTGAGAGCAGGATGGAATATAAGACACATACATCCCTAAGAAACAGAGCAGGGCTTCCTTGGTGGAGCAGTGGTTGAGAATCTGCCTGCCAATGCAGGGGACACGGGTTCGAGCCCTGGTCTGGGAAGATCCCATATGCCACAAGCAACTGGGCCCGTGAGCCACAATTACTGAGCCTGTGCGTCTGGAGCCTGTGCTCCACAACAAGAGAGGCCGCGAAAGTGAGAGGCCCACACACCGCGATGAAGAGTGGCCCCCACTCGCCACAACTAGAGAAAGCCCTCACACAGAAACGAAGACCCAACACAGCCATAAATAAATACATTTAAAATATTTAAATATTTAAAATATTAAAAATATTTACTGCCCAATATGTTAAAAAAAAAGAAAAAAGAAATAGAGCAGGGGATGAATTTATTTGAACTAATTTTATGGTGGTTTGAAAGCTCTAATTTCATGTTGACTTTAGTCTTTTGCTTGTAATAAGGAGGATTTCTCGCTAATCCAGAAGTTCACACTTTAAGAACTACATTTACTAAAGGCAGGTTGAAACATAAAGCAGCCCAGTAAAGAGTGGCTGGGCTCCAAATACAGTTACCTTACAATGTCTCCAACTCCTAGGATAGTAAATAAGAGGACACGTCAGAGACTGCCACCCTGCCACAGGATTAATGTACAACCAAGGAAATAACAAAGTTTAATCCAAGTGATTAAAATGTGCTTGTGTCACCAATTCATAACCATTAAACATTCATTTTGAAGCCTGGATGCTACTGAGAGCTCCTGAATGATGACCTTCCATCAGCTCATCACTCTGACCCTATTTGACTTCAAGAAAATCCTATAACTATTCTGCTCCCCAGTTTCCCTCTCTTCTATTTCACAAAGATCTTGTAGGTAATAATGAGATCGCCTAGGTTGTGTCTTAGGTTTCTTTTTACAAGCCATAAAACTGCTTTACTATTGTTAAAAGATAAATTGAGACATCTTAAATTTTCAGAATTTATTTGAGCAAGAATTGATTTTAATTGGTCAGTGCCAAACTGGTAGTGGTTAGGAACAAACAGGAGCTGGAGAAAACTTTTATAGAGAAAAGGTGGCAGCAAAGTAAGGATATTATTAATTGGCGATAGCTTAGCACCTAGTTGGCTATTTGAGATTGGTTGTCCTTAGGTTTTGATTTCAGGTATTTTCAGATTTGAGGTATTTACAGTCTTAGATTTTGCTTTGCTAAGGTAGATGCCATGGCATTAGAGCCACTTCAGTCTAATGGCCTCCTTGTTTAATTAATTGAACATTATTTAAAATATGTTTGCATTTTCTAGTTATATTAGATAAGACCCAAATTAATTTTTTTTTTTTTTTTTTTTTTTTGCGGTACGCGGGCCTCTCACTGTTGTGGCCTCTCCCGTTGCGGAGCACAGGCTCCGGACGCGCAGGCTCAGCGGCCATGATCATGGGCCCAGCCGCTCCGCTGCATGTGGGATCTTCCGCGGCATGTGGGATCTTCCCAGACCGGGGCACGAACCCGTGTCCCCTGCATCGGCAGGCGGAATCTCAACCACTGCACCACCAGGGAAGCCCCCAAATTAATTTTAACAAAATAAAAATTTACAGATGTCATAATAAATTAAAAACAGTACTTCTAAGAAATAGGAAAAAAATATGTCATACTTAGGGAAGTCCATAATAAAGAAGGACTGAACTTAAAATGTCTTAGCTCTTTCTTTATAATATTAAAAGAAATATTTTATGGAAAAGATAGCCAGTTGGATTTATTTACTTTTGTATCTATTTAATCATGGTCAGTCTCTCTTTCACTTTCGGCTGTTAAGTAACCATTTTTCCAAGCTCCATTTGAAACATAAATCACAACTGTGCTAGTACTTTTCCCGTACAATCATCTGCTTTACCCAAGTTTAAGTTATTCAACAGCTATCATATTAATTATGTCTGTTACATTATTCCCACAAGTCCCATAGACATTCTTTTTGTATTTGTGCATATTTCATTATCTTCCAGAACATTTCATTAAGAAAAGCAATCATAAGGATTGACTTTCATGATAAAAAACTTTAGGGGCTTCCCTGGTGGCGCAGTGGTTGAGAATCCGCTTGCCGATGCAGGGGACACGGGTTCGTGCCCCAGTCGGGGAGGTTCCCACGTGCCGCAGAGCGGCTGGGCCCGTGAGCCATGGCCGCTGCGCCTGCACGTCCGGAGCCTGTCCTCCGCAACGGGAGAGGCCACAACAGTGAGAGGCCCACGTACCACAAAAACAAAACAAAACAAAAAAAACCACGTTATATTCACAGTCCTTCCTTTATGCTTGTTTAGTCATACTCATTTTCATAATGCTCTGTGATGGAGAATAGGAAAACTGCTGCTTATCTAGATTGCCAATATTCTGCTACCTCTGCCACATTTTTCTCTCACTTAAAGCTATAGTGAGGTTAACAGATATAACTGTTTTCAAATACAATTATTTAGTTATTTAAAGCACAGAATTAAATCATACAGGAATCGAAAATGACTAGTTGAGCCTATTTTTTGGCATATTTTAGACACATGATGCTTCCTGTATATTTCTTCAATGGCAGAAATGGCAAAAAATAATACATATTTAAATTATATGTGATATATAATGTATGATATTATATGTGTGTGCATGTGTGTGTATATATATATATGTATTTATTTATATACTCATATGCTCTTAAATACTTAAAGCAAGCTTACTTGAAGCGAAAAGGTGGAAGACATTTCAGTCAACCAGTATTCTTTCACTTAATGCTTACAGTTTGCCAAGCATTGTTCCAGGCTCCAAGCAAAAGGGTTACAAAGTTGAAGAAGATGCAATACAATGACAAAGCTATGCACAGAGTATTTGGTGAAATAAAGTGAAAATTCTTTTAGCCAAAGGAGGAAGAGAAGTTTTCCATGGCTCTCAAACTGAGACTTAAAGTTTAAGTAAGAGCTGGACCAAAAATCTGGGAGAGACATTTAAGGCAAGGAACTATAAAAGTATCCATTGTTTTGAGACTCAAAGCTGTCAATAGTAATTTGGTAAAATCAAATTCAGTGGGATGGTGGAGGCAGAAATCAGAATGTAGAAAAGTGTTTGAACAGTGAGGAAAAGAGGACAACAAATGATTACTGCTGCTGTAAGAAGCTTGGCTATGAAAAGACAATGAAGACAAAAGAATGAGAAGTTTTGTGTTTGTCTGCTGAAGATGTGTATTAATAGGGTATTCTTCTATGCTGAGGTGAAAGAACCAGAAGAGGAACAAAGGCTAAAAAACTTGTTAATTGATAAAGTTCCCAAGGATTAAAAAAACAAAAAAAGAATAGGAGGGGATTGAATAATTTGCTTTAAGGGGAAAAGAATAGTCCTCTTTTCATTAGGAGGGAAGAAATCACAGTAAATGTCAAAAACAAACTTATGTAAAGAAAGAAAGTTAAGGTACTCAACATGATTTTTTGTTCTAAAAAGAGGCAAAGTTGTCTCCTGAAATAGAAGGGAGTTTGGATGCTTAAGGAGTGTTGTGACAAGGTACAGATAAGAAACCTGAAAGATGAAAGATTGTCAACCAGCACTAGGGACCCAAAGCCACTGAGGAAGTAAACCATGAATTAGCAGGGGCACTAACTTTCATATTTGGGTGATTTCCTCAAGTTAATTTATAGCTCAGCATGTGATAAATAGGGTGGATGCTTTGAAAACTTGGGAGGTTTAATGTTAAGCCTATAGTAATACAGTGGTTGAACTCATTATGGAGACATGGGTGGATGGAAAATCAGTAAAGTCATAATGAAATGATGACTCTGGAAAACAAAAGGTTCGACACTGGAGATCTTGATGGGATTGGTGATAGAGCTGAAAAGACAGAAGTTCATGATGAAAGTTTGGTGTGTTGTAATAGAAGACTTCAGAGGTGATAGGACATGATTCCTACGGGCTGTGCTGTGTTCATATGTTGAAGTCATATCCCCTATGACCTTAAAATATGAGTATATTTGGAGATAAGTTCTTCAAAGAGATAATTAAGTTAAAATGGGGCCATAGGTGGGGGTTTGGCTAATGTAATATGACCGCCACACTTATAAGAAAAGTTGATTAGGAAACACTCATGCACAGAGGAAGACCATGGGAAAACATAGGGAGAAGATTTTCATTTACAAGCCAAGGAGAGAGGACTCAAAAGACACCAATCCTGCCAACACCTTGATCTTGGACTTCTTGCTTCCAGAACTGTAAGAAAATTAATTTCTGATGTTTAAGCCACCCCATCTGTGGCACTTTGTTATGGCAGCCCCAGCAAACTATTACAATGAGCAACAGGAACTCCCACAGCAGTGATGAGAACGTTACCCCAAAAGACCCTCCATATCTCCTGCCACCATAAGCAAGATCAGAGACATTTACAAAAGCAGACATATTATAAAAAGGGTATATCAGTGGGAAATTCTAACCATTAATTAAATGTAGTAAAAAAGTGTTTTAGGCTAAATATATGTAAATTAAATGTGTTAATACAACTTTGGGTTTGAGGGCTATTTTTTGTTTCTGTATCCATCTTGGTTATAAGGCTAGAAGTTCCTTGAGAGCAAGGACTAGGTGTTACTATCTTGGTATTTCTGATGTCTTCACAGTGCCTGCACATAGAAAGTGCTTTGCAAAATTAGTTAAAGTAAACTAAAAGATATAGTCCTTGGAATATAAAAGATAGTGTGAGTGTGCTTTATTTTGCTATATAATCTCAGAAATAACACATGCAACAATACATGCTAAAGTGCTTATATGTATAAAGTTTATTATCTAAGTTCCTCTTGGCAGCAAGTATAGGCAACGGAGATCGTAAATATATAATTTGATATTATAAATTACAATAAAAGAAATTTTAAAAGATAAGTTGGCTATGATTACCATAAAGACAAAGAGTGTATTTCTTCATCCCTTTTAATGATAAAGAGAGCAAGAAAGACAGAATGGTGAAGTGGTACTTTCATTGCTGCCATGTTTCTAGGCACCCTGGAGAGTGTGCCAAAGTAACAAGAGGTCAGGTGCTAGTAAAGACACATAGCATAAAATCACAGTAGAACTGTTCATTAGCTAGAGTGCTTGGAAAGTGTGTAGCTTTCTGAAAGACCATATAAAATACCTTTGATCTCACAATTTATGGCCAAAAAGTCCTTGATCATATTAACACTTTTGCTTTTAGACTGTGTCTCACTGTAATCATGATAGATTTTCTTAAGATGTACCTTTTAAGTTCAGGTACAAATAACATAAGATATGATTAATGCTTGGCACTAAATTGGATTTTTTTTCATAAAAATGAAAAAACACTTATGAGTGGGAAAACACTCATAAGGCAGACAGCAGCCACATTAACATTCACAAGAGAGTGGGTTTTTCAAGGAATCAGCATAAAATAAAATATTGAAAATCTAGTGCAGTGTCAAGTTCATATGGGGGAATGAGGAAGTAGCTGTCTCAGCCTAAGACTCATAGCTTTAAAAGTTTACTGCTGCTATTTGGAATAAAGTCTGAAAGTTAGAACTGTATTGAAGAGCCATGAGTACTAGATGAGAGGCAGGGCCCCTGGAGACCCTTGAATCTCACTCTGAAACACTCATTTAACATCGAATCCCTGTATTTACAGTTAAGGTGCCCGCAATGAACTGTCTGCTTCCTAGTAATTCTATCAAACCACTGAACTAATCAAAAACAAGAAAACAAACACCTACAGGGTGTTTTCCTTCCTAAAATTGATTCAAACTTAAATACAGGAAGAATAAATAAAGTTATTTTGGAAATGGAGGTTGCAGAATTTTTATATGATCATGGGATTTCGGCATTAGAAGACATTTTAAAAGGCATTTAGACCCCACCCTCATCCAAAGATCAAACCAACTCTTCTGAGATCAGGGATTCTCAAACTTAGGTTGTCTCAGAATTACCTGGAGGGTTTCTTAAAACACAGATCACTGGACACACCCCCAGAGTTTTTCATTTACTAAGTCTGAAATGGGACTGGAGAATTTGCATTTCAAACAAGTTCCCAGGTGACACTGAAGGCTCTGGTCTGGGGGATCACACTTGGAGAAATTCACGATTTTTAGTCTTTGATCATCGTTAGTGGTAAGAAATCACTAACTCAATTCAACAAACCAGTATTCAACTGTCTGCTCTCTGACTGGCATTGTGCTAGAGTGTACAAATGTAGAAAATAATTACTGATCTTGAAGAGATTTAGTTTAGTGGGAGAAACAGATATATAGAGCATTTCAATATAATATTAAATAACAAGCTAGACATAGACACAGGGTGTTATGAGAGTATAAAGGAGTGCCATCTTCCCAAACTTCAGTTCAGGGATGGCTTCCTGGAAGTCATGTCAAATGAACATGACCTTGAAAGGGGGATGTTGAGTAAGGAACTTCAGTCTGAGGGAACAGGAAAATAAAGGTACAGAAATATGAAATAGCCAGGTATAGGAACTGTAGGCAACAGGGGTTTCAAAGATACAATTTGTATGATAAATTATAATTTAAAACAATTTTAATGAGTTGGCTACCCTAACCATAAAGGACCCATATGCATTTTCTTAATTCTTTTTAATAATATTTAAAATATCAAACATGACAGAAGGTTCTACATATGTCTATTAGTTAATACTAATAAAACACATGACTATTAGAGATCTCATTAGAAAAATTATCTGATTATGAGAATAAACATACTATGCATAAAGAGCACCTACTGTATGAACGTTCCAATGGCTTAGACAATTCCTTTCTACTTAAAGGGACAGGAGTGTTGTTTATATGTTGCTTTCCCAAAGTAAGGCAAAAGCATTTCACCTTGTTTTCAAATGAAAACAAAAAGAAAGGTGGCTTCCCATAGGCACTTCTAATAAGACATACAATTGACTCTTGAACAAGGAGGGGGTTAATCCGAGTATAATAATATATAGTTGGCCTTCAGTATCCATGTTTCCTCCACATCCTCTGATTCAACCAACCAGGGATCATGTGGTACTGTAGGATTTACTATTGAAAACTATCCACATGTAAGTGAACGTAGGCAGTTCAGACCCATGTTGTTCAAGGGTCAACTATACTTATAGTTGAGTCAGCCTGCAGGGGCCCTTAGAAGTCTAGTAATGATGGGTCAGTTATAATCTTTGTCAAAACTTTTAGAAGGGAAGTAGACCACGGTACCCTACCATCCTCAGCACCCTTCATCAAGCCGCCTCCTGCTCTGCTGGAACTCTAGGGGAAGGCAAAAGGGCCTTTTCACCTATGAATTTCAGTGCCATGGTGGAATTTGTTGTGACAGAGAATAATAAAAGAACAGAGAACTATTAAATGATTCAGAAGTTCTCAGGGCCTAAGGGAAGCCAGCTGTCAACCCAATTCATACTCAAATTGAGCATGATGGTATGACAAGGGGAGAACTCATAAAGCGCATGCACATACAATGTTGAGATTCTAGACACTATTGCATTTAGACAAAGATCAAAAATAAGCATAACCAAATTATAGAGGTAAATGTCAGAATAATGTGTTACCTTTGGGGAGGAAAAAAGGACTGTGATTGAGAGGGAGCAGAGAGCTCATGGGGTGTGGCAACATTCTATTCTTTCACATGGGTGGTGGCTACATGAGTATTATCTTTTGATATTTCATTGAGCTGCAAATTTGTTTTTTTATACTTTTTCTATATGTGGGTCATATTCATAATAAGAGTTTCAAAAACATAGAAAACAACTGTGTAAACTACCCTTCCTCTTACTTGGTCAGAAGCTTTGCTTCTATATATACACAAGACCTTCAATCCTCACAACTCACATACACGGGCCACAGTGCATATTCTATTTGGGGTAAATGATCTGTTTCCCAAGTGAAACAGAAAGCTGTTGTTTTAATTCAGATAAGGGATGATTAGCGACAGAATTGAAGCAGAGAGGTGGGAATAGTGAAATAGGATAAATTCAAGAGAACTTGCAAAATAGCCCTAACAGGACTTACTGAATAATTAAAAAGAGGTTAGGGTAAAAGTTTCAAATAACTCCAAAATTTCTGACATGAGTGACCATGGGCTGGTGATGCTTTTAACCAGTAGAGAAAATCTGGGATGCCATTTCTCCTCTCTAGGCTATATTACCTGCTAAGCTAGAGATGTGCATAAATATAAATATCTCCTTTAACAAGGAAAGATTCCGTTTCTGTGTTTTCCTGCCTTAATTGAAAAAAAAATTTTTGACTGTTGTCTATACAGAACTTGAAAATGCTTTACCAATGACTAAGGAGCACTGAAAGAAATCTTGCTTTGTTTTGTTTTTTACCTTCATGTTTTACAGATTGATGTGCTGACACTAAGACATCAGACTAATTTAAATATAAAACTAAGGTAAAACCGATTAGACTTGGCCATCAATTGAATAAGGAGAAGAAAAGGAGGCAATGACAAATAGTGGCACTAAGATTAGATGTGAAGTCTTTCTCTCTAAAAATACTGTTCTGCCTGATTGGCGGCTGAAGTTCCATTATTAAAGATCCATCTGTGCTTAAGAATTTTCTTCTCCCTGATGTTTTCTTTGAAATTTCAAATTTTCATGAGAGTGATGTGATGAGTCTATCATATGACTGTTATTCATTGGCAAGCTGGAATGAATATACACAAACATTTGTGGGAATTAAAAATAATTTAAATATATATTTAGCACAATGCCAGGGATATAGCAAGTGCTAACTACTGTCTCTGGCACCGAGGTCAAAAAGTAGCAATTATAATGATTTTATAAGCTTAAACTCCTTTAATTTTTGGCCAGGATTGTTTGAGTGACTTCTCCTCTGAAGAAATTAAAGAGTGAACAACTGCCATCCTTTTGAGTTTATTTGAGCAATATCAAAAGTTGGGAACACCAATTATTTGTTCTAAGCTCCCACTCATAAAAATATTCAGTAAACCCTTAGCTAATTACAAATAACTATTTAGAAGTCACACTGGGCTGACATAATGATAACAGCTAAATAAACAGCAAAGTAGTTTGTACACTGGCAAACAAATATATTGCCAAAATCTCTGCAGGAATTTTGATTCCTACAGAGACAGACTAAACTATACAGCAAAATTTTGGAGAGTAAAACAGTGATTCTAAAACAGCTACACATTTGAATTATCTGGGAAGCTTTTCACAATCCCAATGTCAAGAATATTATTCTTGACAATTATTCAATGTCAAGTAACAGCTAATACCAATTAAGTCAGAATGTCTGGGGTAGAAGCTAAGCATCAATATTTTTTAAGACACCCAATGGATTCCAATGTGCAGAAAAATTTGGGAGCCACTGGAGTAAGGTAACGGTTTTATATCCAACATAACTGTTTAAAAAGCATTAGAAGATGTTCATTACAAGTTTAATTTGGGAAGGGAATGGGAATAATTCTTTGATCACTTTCTCCCACTAGTCTATGACCACCATTCTCCCTAGCCTATTCCCTAAACAATCCAACATTACCGACCTTTTGAGAGGAGAAGAGAAGTGAGAAAGGTCTTAAAAATATTAAAATTTTCAGTCATTCAGCATTAGAAGATTTGAGTACTACAATTCTGATTCTCATTATCTCAACCGTATATCACCCACTTTGTGTTCAACACTTTGGTTGAATATCAGTACCATCTCCACTTGCCTCTGATTAAGGTCAAAATAAGAGGCTCTAGGGCAGCAGTCACCAACTTTATGGTACCAGGGACCAGTTTCATGGAAGACAATTTTTGCACGGATAGGGGGTTGGGGGGCACAGGGGTGGTGATTGTTCAGGTGGTAATGCAAGTGATGGGGAGTGGCAGATGAAGCTTCACTCACTCACCCGCCGCTCACCTCCTGCTCTACGGCCCAGTTCCTAAGCAGCCCAAGGGTTGGGGACCCCTGCTCTACAGCACTAATGGCTCCCTGCAAGCTCAGCCTAGACTCTGAGAAGTGAGAGAGTCATGATTAATAGTAAGTACAAGGAGTTATTCCTTCCTTCTTCCTACATCTCAAGGGTCTAACTCCCTCTTCAGTCAATCCCTTTCTCAGGATCAAAAGCCCCACTTTAGATTTCTGCTGTCTTTGTTGTGTCATGGAGCTCTTTATTAGGGGTTCCCCACAATTTTGGGTGCCTTTATTCTAGGAACTTCAACAGATTCTCACAGTGAAGAAACTAGAAAGCTCCCTGTGTGGCTCCAACAGCGTGAGACAAACAGTAGTCATTGTGAAATATGCCCCAAACTAACTCCATAACCAAGGCCTACTGTCCAGGGGAAAAGATATTTCCATAGCCTTTTCTGAGCTGGAAGAGAATTCCTCCCACTCCATCCCCCTTTGGTATTCCTGCCTTCCCAAAGAGAAAAAAAAAAAGTCAACAATGGTTGGGAATTCAGTGAAATACATTGGGAATACTGCATCCAAGGAAGGCAGTAGAGAAGAGGGGTGGGGGAAATCCATACCAGTGGAGAAAAAATTGTAAGATCACAGCCCTGAGACACAGATCCACTAAAACACTAAGATTTAACCAGAACACTGTAGAGAACACTTTCTCCCCAACAGCTTACTATAACACAGGGCTCCAGTATAGTAAGAGTGGATTACAACTGAGAGAGCTGCAGGACAGATTCTCCATGAGAAGGAGTACTTAGGAAAGCTCAAAGTCAAGAGGGGATAAAAAACAAGGATGGTAGAGGAACTTGAATTCTCTGGCATCTATAGCTACAGAAACATTAAACAAAGACCAAATTCTAGCCATATTAATGTATGTCCTCTTACTAAAGGCCTTTTTACCTCAGCCCCTATTACCCTATCCAACAAGTCTGGCTTTCAAAAAAGATTACACGGCATGACAAAAGACGAGAGAAAACACAAAGTAAATCAACAGACTCAGATGTGACAGAATTCTTGAAATTATCAGCAAGGCAATTTAAAATAACTACAATTAATACGTTAAGGGCACTGTTGTTAAAAGTAGACAACATGCAAGAACAGATAGGAAATATAAGAAGTGAGATGAATACTCTAAGAAACAAAAAAAAATGTTAGAAATCAAAAACAACTTGACAGATATAAATAATCCCTTTGAGGAACTAATCAGTAGAATCAGTATGGCCGAGGAAAGAATCAGTGAGATTGAGGAACTTTCAAGATGATGGAGAAGTAAGATGTGGAGATCACTTTCCTCCCGACAAATACATCAAAAATACATCTACATGTGGAATAACTCCTATAGAACACCTACTGAACTCTGACAGAAGAACTCAGACTTCCCAAAAGGCAAGAAACTCCCCAGTGCCTGGGTAGGGCAAAAGAAAAAAGGAAAAACAGAGAAAAAAGAATAGGGACAGGACCTGCACTTCTGGGAGGGAGCTGTGAAGGAGGAAAAGTTTCCACACACTAGGAAGCCCCATCACTGGTGAAGACAGGGGAGGTGGGGGGGAAGCTTCAGAGCCATGAAGGAGAGCTCAGCAATAGGGGTGCAGAGGGCAAAGTGGAGAGATTCCCGCACAGAGGATCGCTGCCAAAAAGCACTCCAGAAGGGAGTGGCAGGACATATTTAAAGTAATGAAAGGGAAAAACCTACAACCAAGATTACTCTATGCAGCAAGGATCTCATTCAGTTTGATGCAGAAATTAAAACCTTTAAAAGCAAAAGCTAAGAGAATCTAGCAACAACAAACAAGCTTTACAACGCTAAAGGATCTTCTCTAGGCAGGAAACACAAGAGAAGGAAAAGACCTACAATAACAAACCCCAAACAATTAAGAATATGGTAGTAGGAACATATATATCAATATCAATAACTACCTTAAATGTACATGGACTAATTGCTCCAACCAAAAGACATAGACTGGCTGCATGGATAAAAAACAAGACCTGTATATCTGCTGTCTACAAGAGACCCACTTCAGACCTAGGAACACATACAGACTGAACATGAGGGGATGGAAAAAGATATTCCATGCAAATGGAAATCAAAAGAAAGCTGGAGTAGCAATTCTCATATCAGAAAAAACCGACTTTAAAATAAAGACTATTACAAGAGACAAAGAAGGACACTACATATTGATCAAGGGGTCAATTCAAGAAGATATAACAAGTGTAAATATTCATGCACCCAACATAGGAGCACCTCAATACATAAAGCAAATGCTAACAGCCATAAAAGGGGAAATTGACAGTAACACAAGAATATTAGGGCACTTTAACAGCCCACTTTCACCAATGGACAGATCATCCAAAATGAAAATAAATAAGGAAACACAAGCTTTAAATGACATATTAGACAAGATGGGCTCAACTGATATTTATAGGACATTGCATCCAAAAACAACAGAATACACTTTCTTCTCAAGTGCTCATGGAACATTCTCCAGGATAGATCATACCTTGGGTCACAAATCTAGCTTGGTAAATTGAAGAAAATTGAAATCATATCAAGTATCTTTCAGACCACAGAGCTATGAGACTAGATATCAATTACAGGAAAAAATCTGTAAAAAATACAAACACATGTAGGCTAAACAATACACTACTAAATAACCAAGAGATAACTGAAGAAATCAAAGAGGAAATCAAAAAATATCTAGAAATATATGACAATGAAAACACAACTTCTAAGAGGGAAGTTTACAGCAATACAATCCTACATTAAGAAACAAGAAACAACTCAAATAAACAACCTAACCTTACACCTAAAGCAATTAGAGAAAGAAGAAGAACAACAACAAAAAAACCCCGAAGTTAGCAGAAGGAAAGAAATCATAAAAATCAGATAAGAAATAAATGAAAAAGAAATGAAGGAAACAATAGCAAAGATCAATAAAACTAAAAGCTCGTTCTTTGAGAAGACAAACTAAATTGATAAACCATTAGACAGACTCATCAAGATAATAAGGGAGAAGACTCAAATCAATAGAGTTAGAAATGAAAAAGGAGAAGTAACTGACACTGCAGAAATACAAAGGATCATGAGAGATTACTATAAGCAGCTATATGCCAATAAAATGGACAGCCTGGAAGAAATGGACAAACTCTTAGAAAAGCACAAACTTCCAAGACTGAACCAGGAAGTAATAGAAAATATAAATAGATCAATCACAAGCACTGAAATTGAAACTGTGATTAAAAATCTTCCAACAAACAAAAACCCAGGACCAGATGGCTTAACAGGTGAATTCTATCAAACATTTAGAGAAGAGCTAATACCTATCCTTCTCAAACTCTTCCAAAATATAGCAGAGGGAGGAACACTCCCACACTCATTCTATGAGGCCACCATCACCCTGATACCAAAACCAGACAAAGATGTCACAAATAAAGAAAACTATATGCCAATATCACTGATGAACATAGATGCAAATATCCTCAACAAAATATTAGCAAATAGAATCCAACAGCACATTACAGGGATCATAAACCATGGGTGTTTATCCCAGGAATGCAAGGATTCTTCAATATATGCAAATCAAACAATTTGATACACCATATTAACAAACTGAAGGATAAAAACCACATGATCATCTCAATAGATGCAGAAAAAGCTTTTGACAAAAGTCAACACCTATTTATGATAAAAACCCTCCAGAAAGTAGGCATAGAGGGAATTTACCTCAACATCATAAAGGCCATATATGACACACCCACAGCCAGCATCATTCTCAATGGTGAAAAACTGAAACCATTTCCACTAAGATCAGGAACAAGACAAGGCTGCCCACTCTTACCATTATTATTCAACATAGTTTTGTAAGTTTTAGTCACAGGAATCAGAGAAGAAAAAAAAGTAAGTGGAATCCAAATCAGAAAAGAAGAGGTAAAAGTGTCACTGTTTGCAGATGACATGATACTATACATAGAGAATCTTAAAGATGCTACCAGAATAGTAGAGCTAATCAATTAATTTGGTAAAGTGGCAGGATACAAAATTAATGCACAGAAATCTCTTGCATTCGTATAAACTAATGATGAAAAATCTGAAAGTGAAATTAAGGAAACATTCCCATTTACCATTGCAACAAAAAGAATACAATACCTAGGAATAAATCTACCTAAGGAGACAAAAGACCTGTATGCAGAAAACTATAAGACACTGATGAAAGAAATTAAACATGATTCAAACAGATGGAGAGGTATACCATGTTCTTCAGTCAGAAGAATCAACATTGTATAAATGACTATACTACCCAAAGCAATCTACAGATTCAGTGAAATCCCTATCAAACTACGAATGGCATTTTTTCACAGAACTAAAACAAAAAATTTCACAATTTGTATGGAAACACAAAAGACCCCAAATAGCCAAAGCAAGCTTGAGAAAGAAAAATGGAGCTGGAGGAATCAGGCTCCCTGACTTCAGACTATACTACAAAGGTATAGTAATCAAGACAGTATGGTACTGGCACAAAAACAGAAATACTGAACAGGATAGAGAGCCCAGAAATAAACCCAGGCACATATGGTCACCTTATCTTTGATAAAGGAGGCAAGAATATACAATGGAGAAAAGACAGCCTCTTCAGTAAGTGGTTCTGGGAAAACTGGGCAGCTACATGTAAAAGAATGAAATTAGAACACTCCCTAAGTCCATACAAAAAATTATCTCAAAATGGATTAAGGACCTAAATGTAAGGCCAGGCACTGTAAAACT
Source organism: Kogia breviceps (assembly GCF_026419965.1). Lineage (NCBI taxonomy): Eukaryota > Metazoa > Chordata > Mammalia > Artiodactyla > Physeteridae > Kogia > Kogia breviceps. The sequence continues at coordinate 98,538,452 of NC_081313.1, read as the reverse complement.
CTTATAGGAAAACATAGGCAGAACACTCTATGACATAAATCATAACAAGATCTTTTTTGACCCACCTCCTAGAGAAATGGAAATAAAAACAAAAATATACAAATGGGACCTAATGAAACTTAAAAGCTTTTGCACAAAAAAGGAAACCATAAACAAGATGAAAAGACAACCCTCAGAATGGGAGAAAATATTTTCAAACAAAGCAACTGACAAAGGATTACTCTCCAAAATTTATGAGCAGCTCATGCAGCTCAATATTTTTTAAAAAAACAACTCAATTAAAAATGGGCAGAAGACCTAAATAGACATTTCTCCAAAGAAGATATATAGATTTCCAACAAACACATGAAAGGATGTTCAACATCACTAATCATTAGAGCAATAAAAATCAAAACTACAATGAAATATCACCTCACACGAGTCAGAATGGCCATCATCAAAAATTCTACAAACAATAAATGCTGCAGAGGGTGTGGAGAAAAGGGAACACTCTTGCACTGCTGGTGGGAATGTAAATTGATACAGCCACTATGGAGAACAGTATGGAGGTTCCTTTAAAAACTACAAATAGAACTACCATACGACCCTGCAATCCCACTACTGGGCATATACCCTGAGAAAACCATAATTCAGAAAGAGTCATGTACCAAAATGTTCATTGCAGCTCTATTTACAATAGCCAGGACATGGAAGCAACCTAAGTGTCCATCAACAGATGAATGGATAAAGAAGATGCGGCACATATATACAATGGATATTACTCAGCCATAAAAAGAAATGAAACTGAGTTATTTGTAATGAGGTGGATAGACCTGGAGTCTGTCATACAGAGTGAAGTAAGTCAGAAGAAGAAAAACAAATACCCTATGCTAACACATATGTATGGAATCTAAGAAAACAAAATGTCATGAAGAGATTAGTGATAGGACGGGAATAAAACATAGACCTGCTAGAGCATGGACTTGAGGATATGGGGAGGGAGAAGGGTAAGATGTGACAAAGTGAGAGAGTGGCAGGGACATATATACACTACCAAATGTAAATTAGATAGCTAGTGGGAAGCTGCAGCATAGCACAGGGAGATCACCTCTGTGCTTTGTGACCACCTAGAGGGGTGGGATAGGGAGGGTGGGAGGGAGGGTGACGCAAGAGGGAAGAGATATGGGAACATATGTATATGTATAACTGATTCACTTTGTTGTAAAGGAGAAACTAACACACTATTGTAAAAGTTATACTCCAATAAAGATGTTAAAAAAAAAAAAGTCATGTACCACAATGTTCATTGCAGCTCGATTTACAATAGCCAGGACATGGAAGCAATCTAAGTGTACATTGACAGATGAATGGATAAAGAAGATGTGGCACATACATACAATGGAATATTACTCAGCCATAAAAAGAAATGAAATTGAGTTATTTGTAGTGAGGTGGATAGACCTAGAGACTGTCATACAGAGTGAAGTAAGTCAGAAAGAGAAAAAAAAATACTATATGCTAACACATATATAAGGAATCTAAAAAAAAAAAAAAGAAAATGGTTCTGAGGCAGGACATGGTTCTAGGGGCAGGACAGGAATAAAGATGCAGACATAGAGAATGGACTTGAGGACACAGGGGAAGGGTAAGCTGGGATGAAGAGAGTGGCATGGACGTATATACACTACTAAATATAAAATAGATAGCTAGTGGGAAGCAGCCTCATAGCACAGGGAGATCAGCTCAGTGCTTTGTGACCACCTAGAGGGGTGGGATAGGGAGGGTGGGAGGGACATGCAAGTTGGAGGAGAAATTATGATAAATGCATATGTATAGCTGATTCACTTTTTCATACAGCAGAAACTAACACAACATTGTAAAGCATTATACTACAATAAATATGTTTAAAAATAATCAGTGAGCTTACAGATAGATTAATACAAACTTCCCAAACTGAAATGTAAGAGGAAAAATGAACTAAAAACAACAGAGCATTTAAGAACTGTGGGACAATGTCAAAAGGTGTGACATATACCTTTAATATAATTGGAATACCAGAAGTGGGAAAAGGAGAAAAAAGATAACTGGGAAAAATGAATAATAAACTCCAAGTATTTGGAAATTAAATAATACAAATAACTCATGAGTTAAAGAAGCCTCAAAAAGTGTTGAAATATACTTTAACAAAAGGAAAATAAAATACATATATTAGAAAATAGGAAAGGTATAAAATCAATAACCTAAGCCTCCACTTTAGAAAACTAGAGAGAGAAGAGGAACTTAAGCCTGAAGTAAGCAGAAAAAAATAATAATAATTTTAAAAGCAGAAAGCAATGATATTGCAGACTTGAAAATAAAAGAGAAAAATCAATGAAACCAAAAGGCACATTTTGAAAAGATCAATTAATTGATAAACATCTCTACTCAGACGAACCAAGAAAAAGAAAAAAGAGAAGACACAAATTACCAATATCACAAATGAAAGAGAGATCATCAACACTGACTGCATGGAAATTAAATACATAACAAAGGTCTAGTATGAATAACTCTATGCCTATAAATGTAATTACTTAAATGAAATAGACTATATATGGATGGTAGCATATTTAAATGGATATATAAATTTGTCAAAGCTCATCAAAATTTGTACTTAAAATGTGCACATTTTATTGCATGTAAACTGTACTGAAATAAAATAGATTTTTTAAAAGACAAATTTCATCAATTTGAAATATGAAATTTGAAGAATTTCCTTCACCTCTGAATCTCATTTCTTCTTGTGTTGAGTGGAAATATTAGAGGCAGTATATAAGAAAGTACCTCACAGGACACATTTCACATTTAGGGCTCAGTGAAAGTGAGTTTCCTTTTCTGTTCCCTGAATAAAAGTTAACACTTAAAATGTAAGAATTTTAAAACTAAAATTTCTGCAACAACATTAACTTAATCACAAAACATTTTATATTACACACCTTAATCTTTAACACAGATTTTACAAATAAAATGGCTGACTTCAAAGATAACTTCTTCACCTCCCTAATCCAATTCACCCTTGAAGACTACATTTAGAAGTTATTTCATCTAGGAAGCCTTTTCTCACCAGTACCACTCCTCAACTTTTTCCCACCAGGAGAGTGTAGGTGTCTCTCCTCTCTGCTTCCATGCTGATATCTCTCCATAACAATAACGTTAGCCTGTTACCACCTGTCTGTTACCTAACACAGAGTCTAAGACGGAGACTATTGCCTAAGTAATGTATCACAGGTTGCTCAAAGAAAAAGGGGAGAACACATAATTGTGCAGGGGAAAAACCGAGGCGAGAATTTGGTCTTGGGTCTCAGCTAGCACCTAGCTTCAGTCCGACCCCTGGGGGACCCCAGAGTACTAATTGCATCACAGGGTTGATCCCACCTTAAGGCAAGGGACCATCCTTTTCCCCCTCAACAACCCACACCCTCCTGCCTTCCAGTCAAGATCACTACCCCTGGCCTGTCCTGAGAAAGGGCATAAACTCTGTGATGAGATGGCAATTCGTAGAAGAAAGAGGCAGCTGTTAGCCATTAGCAGCCATACTCACAGCAACTAGGGGAGAGTGTACCAGGCCAGCAAAGGGAATCGGTGCTGGACATCAAAAGTAACCATTACACCATATAACATTTATCACACTCTAGTAAATGTTTAAAATATTGTGCAAAAACATGAGCTCTTGAATCAGAGTGCCTGTAGATTTGAATCCTACATATAGTTATGCATCTTTGTGTGAACAACTTAACTTTTCTAAATGTCAGTTCCCATATCTATAAATAGGGATAATAATAGCAATATCTATAGCATACTGTTGTCATGAGAATTAAATGAAATAATACATGTAAAGTGCTCAGAAATAATATATGTAATATATGAAATATATATGTAAAGTGTTCCAGTGCCTGGAACATAAGAACTTAATACATGTTAGTTGTTATTGTTTTTACTGCTGCTGCTGTTGTTGATGTTACTATGTTATTATTTTAGTTATCAGATTAAGGGCCTATACTCCTCACTAGCTAATCAATCAGATAAGAAAAATAAAAACAAACTCTGACATACAAGAACTCACCTAACACTAACTGCTAGATCTAGGTGCTATTACAAGACGGCCTGGCATTCACAGCTAAACTGTGGCATTCTTTTCTTGAAATTAACCTCACAGAGCATTGACATCAGATAAGGTAGCTCTGTGACTGTAATAAAGTAAGATGAAAATGACCATTCCATGATCTTGTCAGAACAGAGAGCAAACAAGATCACAGTGTGAACAACAAAAATTACCAAACATCCTCGTCTCCAGGCTAACATGACTAACAAATGTTTCTTTGCCAATTATAGGCTTAGCCTCACATTATTCTTCCTGCCGTCTGGATGAGATTTATTTAAAAATCCAATTACATAATCACCCTGCTCCCAGACAGCACCCAATTCATTGAGAACCCCACTTCCTTGAACCTTCCTCAAAAAATAACCTGACACAAGCACAAAGCCTATAATAAGTCCTTCTTGACCCTCTTCTATTGTGAAGTCCCATGCTTCTCCATAGTTTATGATCTCCCCCATTGCAATAAACCAATAAATTAACCTTCATTTGACTACAGATATATTTCTGATGGTCTTTGGTCAGAAGGCTTTGACACAGAGATTATTCACTCCTGTACTCTCAGTGCCTAAGATGTAGTAGGCATTTCATAAGAGTTTTTTGAATGAAGAAATTAACCCCAGAAATAAGTTAGTTCCAAAGATCCTGATTGTGTTTAATGGCTGATACCGGTGTTTTTCACATTTGTAGTCGGTACAATAATTGAGGATACACAGATACCTACTAAGCATAGGATAAGAATGTTAGGTGAAATTGAGATACACATCTAAATATCATAGTTTTGAGCATCTGGCCATCAATAGCAGTAATGAAGAACAATAAATCAAAGGCTCAAATACAACTCTAAAATGACAAACTGGTGAATAGTACAGATTCTGCAATGACAGATGCTACTACAAATCAAAGAACCATAATCATCTTATGTGCATTGTATAAAGAGGGCTGTCCCAGGTTGTCACAGTACTCTTGGAAATCAAGTTTGGACTATTGCCATCTTGGTGCAATGCCCTATTTTGGTGTACAATTGTATGTAGAGAAGAGAAAATTGACACAATGACTAGAAACTCCAGTAGTAACTTAAACTGGGAGCCAATCCAGCTGATAGAAAATAATTTGATAGATTGAAACAGTGTAAATGATCCATAGAACACAGATATTTTTGTGATAGTTGGAAGAAACTCTCATACACACATTAAATGAGGCTCTGTATCATTTCTAGGAGAAATAAAAAATCTCATCATCTACCTTTATACTAATCATTAAAGCTAATTGTCACTTTTTCCCCTTCAAGTCTTTAGTATAAGGTAAAATGTGATCTACATTATAGTTTGATCCCCACTAAATCTGAATCTATGAGATGGTCTCATTGATGACATTATTTTTAAAATAAATTATTCGTTATAGGTAGAAATGAGAATTATTGCCATTTTTAGTTGATGTCAATATTCTAATATAAGCCCACGTATATATTCAGAATAATATTTTCTTGGAGGAATATATGGAGTAATGATATAATACCTAACTTATACTTTAATCTAAGCTGTTATGTTTTTGACATGAATTCTGTACACTGTAATTTGGGGCATGGCAATTTTACACTAGGAATACATGATTTTTTCTATTTAAAAATTACTAAAGAGAGGTTATCACAAAGAAGAAAACTGAAATCACCCATAAGTTCAACAGTCAAATATGCCCATAGTTAACAGTTTGATGATACTCTCTCTCACTTTCCCTTCCTCATTTTTCTTTACTATATTTTCTAAAATAGTATCTACTATAAATGCCATTTGTAACCTAATTTTTTTAACAATAAAATCATATAAATGTCTTTATCTCAATAAAGGCATTTCTACACCATTACTTTACTATATGTACCCCCTTCATATTAAGACACTTTAGCTTCCAATTTTTAATTTAAAAAAATGATAGTATAGCTGATTCACTTTGTCGTACAGCAGAAACTAACACATTGTAAAGCAATTATAATCCAATAAAGATGTAAAAATATAAAATTAAATTAAAAAATTTTTTTAATGATAGGATTCCAGAATGAACAATTTTCGTAAATCAACATCTCATATTCTCCTTATAGAAATCATCCAAAACCAACAAGGAGAATTTTTAATGCAAACATTCTTTCCATTGAACACTGGATAATCTCCAGTTTCTAAACTATTGTAAGGATCATCTAAAGTAGCTAAGTTTAAGAGAGTGGACAGCGAAGAATCTTGGTATAAAATTCAGAGTGGAATTTCCTTAATGGAGAACATACCTAAAAGTGCTCTCAAAATGCATTTGTAAAAGTTAGAGGTACAAATTGATGTTCAAAAACTGTTATCTCCTGATATATAGGGAGTGCAGAACTGGTAAAAATAGGTTAGTAACTGAATTTCTCCTCCACTGTATTTGCTTCATTAAAGTAGAATAAACAGGCTACTAAAAAAAAACAAGAAAAGAAAAAGAAAAAGCCATAGTTAAATGAAGCAGACTCGTCTTTGGCAACAGAAAGGAAGAGAACTTTTGAACTGTGAACAAAAGTAAAACTGGAACACTATCTTGACCTCCATCTGGCCCTCTCAGGGAATTTCTTGAAAAAAGCTAATGTAGGAAAAATCCATTCATTCAATGATAAAACATAAGGAAATATAACAGTATCAAAAATATATACTATAGATTTTTATTCCTGACCGAGATGGAGTAACAGGGACCAGATTTATTTTCTCACCTTAAATAATCAGAAAACCATACAAAATACACAAAACGATGGTTTTTCAAGACATTGCACATCAAGAAACAAAGGGAAGCAATACCTGAGATACAGGAAACAAATGAGATGAGCCCTGTGATTTACTGCCCAGTTTACTGTGCTGAGAGTTTCCAAGCACAGAGGAAAGAAACCCAGAAAGCTAAGGAGACAGAGTTGGGGTTCAAGAATACCAAGGCAGCTAGAGTTCATGAAACAGAGTACTTGAGGGAACATAGCCTCACAGCAAAAGAACTCTAGAGATCTGTGTATATGTATAAGGAAATTACCAAGGCTGAGAAAGAAGTCCATGGAAGGATTAGAGGTAACACTGCCAAGCTCACAGAATCTAGTAACAGTGCTTGTTCATACCAACCAGATGGAAAGTCTCAAGATTCATGGTGCATAGTGTAGACTATACAAAATGTTCTTGTCTCAAAAGTGGAGAATAATTAGCCCTAGAACAAACATTGCTCTACTATCTAAAAAAGATTCCAACCTAACAAAGCTTAAAATAAAGGCCTAAAAGGATGAAATCCATAATGTGAATTTCAAAAGTTATCAGACATGAAAAGGAGGAAAACATGAACTGTAATCAAGAGAACAAAACATTCAACCCAGAACTGACACGTGTATAGGAATTAGTAGATGATGTTAACACACTTCTTATAATTGTATTCCACATGTTCAAAAAATAGAAACATGTAAGATATAAAAAAGGTCCAAATCAAACTAATAGAATTGAAAAGTACAATGTCTGAGAAGAAAAATACAATGGAAGGGAATTGCAGCCCTGGCAACCATGGATCTGTTTACTATCCACAGTTTTGTCTTCTCTTGAAAGTCATATAAATGAAATCATTCACTATGTAGCCTTTTTGAGTCTGGCTTTTCTCACTTGGAATAACACTTTCAAGATTCATTAGTATTCTTACACTTATTAGTAGTTCATTCTTTTTACTGCTGAGTTATATTCAATTGTACTAATGTACCTAAATTTTGTGTACAAAATTCATCAGCTGAAGGATATTTAGGTTGTTTACAGTTCATGCAATTATGAATGAAATTACCATAAACATTTATACAGATATTTTTGTGTAAACCTCTATGCAGACCTTCATTTCTGTTAGATAAATACCTAGGAATGGAGTTGCTGGATCATGTAGTACGTGTATGTCTAACTTTATAAGAAACTGCCAAATTGTCTTCCAGAGTGGATATACTATTTTATATTCACAACAATAACGAAAAATAGTTCTATTTGTTCTGCATATTAATCAGAATTTTTTGGTATTAGTTATTCTAATAGGTATGTAGTGGTTACCCCTTGAGGATTTAATCTGCATTTCCCTAAAGCAAAATGATTTTGAATATGCTGAAATGATGTTGAGTAATGACGCTGAAAATATTTTCATGTGCTTGTTTGCCATTCCTATCTCTTTGATCAAGTGTCTATTCAAATCTTTTACTCATTTTAATTCAGTTTTTTGGGTTTTTTTATTTTGGGCTGTGAGAGTTCTTTATTATACTTATTAAAAATATTTTATCAGAACTATGCTTTACAAATATTTTCTCCAAATCTGTTTCTATTCATTTTTGTAACATTTTATATCACAGAGGAAAAGTGGGTTTTTGAAAATTTTGATAAAGCCCAATTTATCAATATTTCTTTTTGTAGTTTACAGTTTTTGAGTCCTGCTTTAAAAAACTTTATTTCACCACATGCCAAGAGGCTTTATTCTACATTCCCTTCCAGAAATTTTATAATTTTATCTCGTACATATACTTCTATTATTCGTTTTGAGAAAATTTTTCTATATGGAGTGAGGTACTTGTCATTGTTCATTGTTCTCCATATGGATGTCTAAATAGCTGAGCATTATATGTTAAAAACTATCATTACTCCATTGACTTGTCTTGACATCTTAATAAAAAATCAATCAACCATAAGGGCAAGTCTGTTTCTATATTCTCTATTCTGATTCATTAATCTATGTGTCTACCCTTGAAAAAGTACCACATTGACTTCATGATTGTCACTTTATAATAAAAATTGAAATCAGGTAACATCAGTCTTCCATCTTTGCTTCCGTTCAGAAATTTTGGATGGTCTAAGTTCTTTGCTTTCCATATAAAAATTGAAATCAGCTGGTCAATTTTTACACACACACACACCCGGCCGCCAAAAAAGAGCTTGCTGGAATTCTAATTAGAACTTCATTGAATCTATAGGTGGATATTTGAGGAAGTAGATATTTTAACAACACTGAGTCTTCTACTCCATGAAAATGGTTTAACTTTCCACTAAAATAAGCCTCCTTTGACTTACATAGTTGGAATCGATGCTTTATAGTTTTCAGAAGAGACATTTTTTACATATTTTGTTAGAATCATTCTTATTTTTCATGTTTTTAGTATTAGTGAAAATACCATATTTCAATTTAAATTTCCAAATGTTCATTCCTAATATATAGAACTAGAATTAATTTTCACATTATCTTTGCATGACTTTACCTTGATAGACCCATTATTGTTTTAACAGTTTTTTTGTATAAACTGGTGTTTTCTAAGTAGTTAATCATGTCGTCTCCAAATAGAGATGCTTTTATTTTTTCTTTCCATTATGCATGAATTTTTTTTCCCCTGTTTTCATGCACTAAGGTCTATACTATAATGTTGAATAGGTGTGGTGAGTGTGAACTTTTTTTTTAATCATCTTTATTGGAGTATAATTGCTTTACAATGTTGTGGTAGTTTCTGCTGTATAACAAAGCTAATCAGCTATATGTATACATATACCCCTATATTCCCTCCCTTTTTTGTCTCCCTCCCACCTTCCCTATCTCACACCTCTAAGTGGTCACAAAGAACCGAGCTGATCTTCCTGTGTGATTCAGTTGCTTCCCTAGCTATCTATTTTACATTTGGGAGTGTATATATGCAAATGTTATTTTCTCACTTCATCCCAGCTTACCATTCCCCCTCCCTCTGTCCTCAAGTACATTCTCTACATCTGCGTCTTTATTCCTGTCCTGCCCATAGGTTTGTCAGAACCACTTTTTTTTTTAGATTCCATATATATGTGTTAGCATATGGTATTTGTTTTTCTCTTTCTGACTTACTTCATTCTGTATGACAGACACTAGGTCCAGCCACCTCACTACAAATAACTCAATTTCATTTCTTTTTATGGCTGAGTAATATTCCACTGTATGTATGTGCCACATCTTCTTTATCCATTCATCAGCCAATGGACACTTAGGTTGCTTCCATGTCATGGCTAACGTAAATAGTGCTGCAATGAACATTGGTATTGGTATTTTTTTTGGTTTGTTTTTTTTTTTTTTTTTTTTTTTTTTTGCGTTACGCGGGCCTCTCACTGTTGTGGCCTCTCCCGTTGCAGAGCACAGGCTCCAGATGCGCAGGCTCAGTGGCCATGGCTCACAGGCCCAGCCGCTCTGCAGCATGTGGGATCTTCCTGGACCAGGGCACGAACCCGTGTCCCCTGCATTGGCAGGCGGGCTCTCAACCACTAAGCCTCCAGGGAAGCCCGTGACTCTTTTTGAATTATGGTTTTCTCAAGGTATATGTACAGTGGTGGGATTCCTGGGTCACATGGTAGTTCTATTTTTAGTTTTTTAAGGAACCTCCATACTGTTCTCCATAGTAGCTGTATGAATTTACATTCTCACTAACAGTGCAAGAGGCTTCCATTTTCTCCAGCATTGTTTGTAGATTTTTGATGCTGGCCATTCTGAGCGGTGTGAGGTGATATTTCATTGTAGTTTTGATTTGCATTTTTCTAATGATTAGTGATGTTGAGCATCCTTTCATATGCTTGTTGGCAATCTGTATATCTTCTGTGGAGAAATGTCTATTTAGGTCTTCTGCCCATTTGGATTGAGGTTTTTTTTTTTTTTTAATATTGAGATGCAAAAGACGCTTGTATATTTTGGAGATTGATTCTATGTCAGTTGCTTTGTTGGCAAATACTTTCTCCCATTCTTACGGTTGTCTTTTTGTTTTCTTTATGGTTTCCTTTGCTGTGCAAAAGATTTTAAGTTTCATTAGATCCCATTTGTATATTTTTGTTTTTATTTCCATTTCTCTAGGAGGTGGGTCAAAAAGGATCTTGCTGTGATTTATGTCATAAAGTGTTCTTCCAATGTTTTCCTCTGAGAGTTTTATACTGTCTGGCCTTACATTTAAGTGTTTAAGGTATTTTGAGTTTATTTTTGTGTATGGTGTTGTGGGATGTTCTAATTTCATTCTTTTACATGTAGCTGTCGAGTTTTCTCAGAACCACTTATTGAAGAAATTGTCTTTTCTCCATTGTATGTTCTTCCCTCCTTTATCAAAGATAAGGTGACCATATGTCTGTGGGTTTATCTCTGGGCTTTCTTTCCTGTACCATTGATCTATACTTCTGTTTTTGTGCCAGTACCATACTGTCTTGTTTACTGTAGCTTTGTAGTATAGTCTGAAGTCAGGGAGCCTGATTCCTCCAGCTCCATTTTTCTTTCTCAAGCTTGCTTTGGCTATCTGGGGTCTTTTGTGTTTCCATATAAATTGTGAAATTTTTTGTTTTAGTTCTGTGAAAAATGCCATTCGTAGTTTGATAGGGATTTCACTGAATCTGTAGATTGCTTTGGGTAGTATAGTCATTTATATAATGTTGATTCTTCTGATCAAAGAACATGGTATACCTCTCCATCTGTTTCTATCATCTTTAATTTCTTTCATCAGTGTCTTATAGTTTTCTGCCTACAGGTCTTTTGTGTCCTTAGGTAGGTTTATCCCTAGGTATTTTATTCTTTTTGTTGCAGTGGTAATTGGGAGTGTTTCCTTCATTTCTCTTACTAATGATTTTCATCATTAGTATATAGGAATGCAAGAGATTTCTGTGCATTAACTTTGTATCCTGCTACTTTACCAAATTAATTGATTAGCTCTAGTAGTTTTCTGGTAGCATCTTTAAGATTCTCTATGTATAGTATCACATCATCTGCAAACAGTGATAGTTTTACTTCTTCTTTTCCAATTTGGGTTCCTTTAATTCTTTTTTTTCTCTGATTACTGTGGCTAAAACTTCCAAAACTATGTTGAATAAAAGCAGTGAGAGTGGGCAACCTTGTCTTGTTCCTGATCTTAGAGGAAATGGTTTCAGTCTTTCAACATTGAGAATGATGCTGGCTGTGCTGTCATATATGACTTTTATTATGTTGAGGCAGGTTCCCTCTATGCCCACTTTCTGCAGACTTTTTATCATAAATTGGTGTTGAATATTTTCAAAAGTCTTTTCTGCATTTATTGAGATGATCATATGGTTTTTATTCTTCAACTTGTTAAGATGGTGTATCACATTGATTGATTTGTGTATATCAAAGAATCCTTGAGCTCCTGAGATAAACCCCACTTGATCATGGTGTACGATCCTTTTAATGTGCTTCTGGATTCTGTTTGCTAGTATTTTGTTGAGTATTTTGCATCTACGTTCATCAGTCATATTGGCCTGTAGTTTCCTATTTTTGTAACATCATTTTCTGGTTTTGGTATCAGGCTGATAGTGGCCTCTTAGAATGAGTTTGGGAGTGTTCCTCCCACTGTTATATTCTGGAAGAGTTTGAGAAGGATAGGTGTTAGCTCTTCTCTAAATGTTTGATAGAATGTGCCTGTGAAGCCATTGGGTCCTGGGCTTTTGTTTGTTGGAAGATTTTTAATCACATTCTCAATTTCTGTGCTTGTGATTGATCTGTTTATATTTTCTCTTTCTACCTGGTTCAGTCTTGGAAGGTGGTGCTTTTCTAAGGATTTGTCCATTTCTTCCAGGTTGTCCATTTTATTGGCATAGAATTGTTTGTAGTAATCTCTCATGATCCTTTGTATTTCTGCAGTGTCAGTTGTTACTTCTCCTTCTTCATTTCTAATGCTGTTGATTTGAGTCTTTTCCCTTTTTTTCTTGATGAGTCTGGCTAATGGTTTATCAATTTTGTTTGTCTTCTCAAAGAACCAGCTTTTAGTTTTATTGATCTTGCTATTGTTTTCTTCATTTCTTTTTCATTTATTTCTGATCTAATCTTTATGATTTCTTTCCCTCTGCTAAATTTGCGGGTTTTTGTTCTTCTTTCTCTAATTGCTTCAGGTGTAAGGTTAGGTTGTTTATTTGAGATGTTTCTTGTTTCTTGAGGTTGTATTGTATTGCTATATACTTCCTTCTTAGAACTGCTTTTGGTGCATCCCATAGGTTTTGGATCATCATGTTTTCATTGTCATTGTTTCTAGGTATTTTTTTGTTTCCTCTTTGATTTCTTCAGTGATCTCTTGGTTATTTAGTATTGTATTGTTTATCCTCCATATGTTTTTATTTTTACAGTTTTTTCCTGTAATTGATATCTAGTCTCATAACGTCGTGGTCTGAAAAGATGCTTGATATAATTTCAACTTTCTTAAATTTACCAAGGCTTGATTTGTGACTCAAGATATGATCTATCCTTGAGAATGTTTCAAGAGCACTTGAGAAGAAAGTGTATTTGTTGTTTTTGGATGGAATGTCCTATAAATATCAGTTAAGCCCATCTGGTCTAATGTGTCATTTAAAGCTTGTATTTCCTCACTTATTTTCATTTTGGATGATCTGTCCATTTGTGCAAATGTAGTGTTAAAGTCCCCTGCTATGATTGTGTTACTGTCAATTTCCCCTTTTATGGCTGTTAGCCTTTGCCTTATGTGTTGAGGTGCTCCTATGTTGGGTGCATAAATATTTACAATTGTTATATCTACTTCTTGGATTGATCACCTGATCCATATGTAGTGTCCTTCTTTGTCCCTTGTAATAATCTTTATTTTAAAGTCTGTTTTTTCTGATATGAGAATTGCTACTCCAGCTTTCTTTTGATTTCCATTTCCATGGAATATATTTTTCCATCCCCCTATTTTCAGTCTGTATGTGTTCCTAGGTCTGAAGTGGGTCTCTTGTAGACAGCATATATATGTGTCTTGTATTTGTATCCATTCAGCCAGTCTAAGTCTTTTGGTTGGAGCATTTAATCCATTTACATTTAAGGTAATTATCAATATATATGTTCCTATTACCATTTTCTTAATTGTTTTTGTTTTGTTTTTGTAGGTCTTTTCCTTCTTTTCTGTTTCCTGCCTTGAGAAGTTCCTTTAGCATTTGCTGTAAAGCTGGTATGGTGGTGCTGAATTCTCTTAACTTTTGCTTGACTGTAAAGGTTTTAATTTCTCCATCAAGTCTGAATGAGATCATTGCTGGGTAGAGTAATCTTGGTTGTAGTTTTTCTCCCTTTCATCACTTTAAATATGTCCTGCCACGCCCTTCTGGCTTGCAGAGTTTCTGCTGAAAGATCAGCTGTTAACCTTATGGGGATTCCCTTGTACATTACTTGTTGTTTTTCCCTTGCTGCTTTTACTATTTTTTCTTTGTATTTAATTTTTGATAGTTTGATTAATATGTGTCTTGGTGTGTTTCTACTGCATTTATCCTCTATGGGACTCTCTGTGCTTCCTGCACTTGACTATTTCCTTTCCCATATTAGGGAAGTTTTCAACTATAATCTCTTCAAATATTTTCTCAGACCCTTTTTCTCTTATTCTTCTGGAACCCCTATAATTCGAATGTTGGTGCATTTAATGTTGTCCCAGTCATCTCTGTGACTGTGCTCAGTTCTTTTCATTCTTTTTTCTTTATTCTGCTCTGTGGTAGTTATTTCCACTATTTTGTCTTCCAGGTCACTGATCCGTTCTTCTGCCTCAGTTATTCTGCTATTGATTCCTTCTACAGAATTTTAAATTTCATTTATTTTGTTGTTCATCATCGTTTGTTTGCTCTTTAGTTCTAGGTCCTTGTTAAACATTTCTTTTATTTTCTCCGTTCTATTTCCAAGATTTTGGATCATCTTAACTCTCATTACTCTGAATTCTTTTTCAGGTAGACTGCCTATTTTCTCTTCATTTTTTTGGTCTTTTTGGTTTTTACCTTGCTCCTTCATCTGCTGAATATTTCTCTGTCTTCTCATTTTGTTTAACTTTCTGTGTTTGGTGTCTCCTTTCCACAGGCTGCTGGTTCGTAGTTCCCGTTGTTTTTGGTGTCTGCCCCCAGTGTGTGAGGTTGGTTCAGTGGCTTGTGTAGGCTTCCTAGTGGAGCAGAATGGTGTCTGTGTTCTGGTGGGTGGGGCTGGATCTTTTCTTTCTGGTGGGCAGAGCTAAGCCCGGTAGAGTGTTTTGGGGTGTCTGTGAACTTAGTATGATTTTAGACAGCCTCACTGCTAATGAGTGGTGTTGTATTCCTGTCTTGCTAGTTGTTTGGCATGTGGCATCCAGCACTGGAGCTTTCTGGCCATTGAGGCGAGTTGGGTCTTAGCATTGAGATGGAGATCTCTGAGAGAGCTCTCACTGACTGATATTACATGCAGCTAGCAGGTCTCTGGTGGTCCAATATCCTGAACTCGGCTCTCCCACCTCAGAGCCTCAGGCCTGACACCAGGTTTGAGCACCAAGACCCTGTCTGCTGCATGGTCTTATCACCCTCTTGGACATCAGCACAAGGTGGGAATCAGCTGTATTCTTTATTTATCCTTCTGATTTTTCTGGAACCTTTCCTTCAAGGAGAAATCTCTGGGCTCTGTGGGAACTGTGAGTGGTGACCATCAGGTAAATCTGAGACCAGACCAAGTTCAAACAAAGTTGTGATACTTATTTCCCTTGTCGGAGTCTACATGGTATTAATAGGCACCATGGGAGGAGTATATTAGTAGCTACCAAGTCTTGGGTCCTGTGGATTACCTTTTCCTTCAGTGGCATCACCTTCTGGCAGGTCCGGAGGAGACCAGACTCCTGTCAGAGAGAACTGGACTCCACAAGGTCCAAAGCTAATGCCCCAGTGGGTCCTGAGGAGACCCAGCTTCCATTAGTGTGGACTTGACCCCAGGCTGTCCTGAAGCCCGGGCCATCAGCCTGGACTCAGCCATGATTGTCCCAGAAGCCAAAGCCCCAGTGGGTACTGAGGAGACGGGGCTCCTGTCAGCTGTGCATGGAGCCAAGTCTGCTGGCAAAACCAAAATAGGATTTTTAAGAGGTAAGGAGAGTGTGGGGTCAGTGTATTGATAAAAAGGCTAATAATAATTATAATCATAGCAAACATTTTCTAAATAGACAATATGCTAAAAACTTCCATGCATCACTTAGATTCCCCAAAATAGCACTGGTAAACACATTTCATTATCCTCATTTTACTGTTGAGGAAATGAGTCTAACTGAGAAAATATTTTCTCTGAAAGACTTAGAGAAAATTGGTCTCTCAGTGGTTTTTGACTGAGGGTGGTTTTGCGCCACCACCACCCCCAGGGCACATTTGACAATGTCTGCAAACATTTCATCACAACTGAGGGGTTAGGGGTACATGTTGCTGACATGTTGTAGGAGGAGGCCGTAGAAGTCACTAAACGTCCTAAAATGCACAGAACATTCCCCTCAACTGAGAATTATCTGGCCCCAAATGACAATAAGTAGCCCTAATGTAAATTATTCTGAGAAAGAATGGAAGAAATATGTGGTAAAAATGTATAAGAGCCTCAATGGCTGAATCTAGCCATGATAACACTGTTACCCTATGGGTCATTCATAAATGTGCTGCTCAAAGGGGGAAATTGGCAACCATTAGCCAGAAGAAGATTTGATAGGATATCATGCATTAATTTCAAGTAGCAAGATAAAGACATGGCAATAGATGGAGAGAAATGTTGGTATAGAGGGTAATTGAGAGAATGGAAGACTAGAATAAGAAAAATGTAATTCTGAGGATACAGTCAAACAGTTAAAAAAAATCAAATTCATGAATGTTGATCAAGTAAGATCATCACACTTTAAAATAGAGAAAAAGATGCCGTATTGAGGGAGTAAAATTGAGGGAGTTCATGCTCGATCCTTTCTACTTCTTCAGGGAAAAGAGATTCTAGAATTCTGCAAAAATAAATGAAGAAAAGATTAGGCAGAGCCTAAAGGAGAAAAATGAAAATCAGGAACATCTACTGTAGGTAAAAGGAAAAGGAACGATTTTAGAATGAGTAAATCCGGATAAGCCAAACTTTGAGTGTTTAGTTGAGTATAAGTAGTTTAAGAATATGTAAAAAAAGGGGTTGTAGGATTTTTGCTATTGCCATTTGGAATAACAAAGAACATACTTAACCTCATACCATAAACAACTAAGAGGTGGGGAAAATATGTGAAATAATTGTTTTCAGATACTGCACAATAAACAATGCTGACATATGATCCTAAGAGTACAAAAACAAATGAGTGAGCCTCATAATCACTTTGGCTCTCTGTGTAGTGGAACATTCTTGATCCTGAAGCTGGGAAGAGAATCCTAAGCAGAGCACAGAAAGTTTGTGACTTTGAGGAAACAAAGATTAGAGTTTGGGGAGTACTAGTTGTGCAAGTTTATATGTTTAGGAATTGCTCGGAAAGGGCACAAGGGATTTGGGGATGATAGAACTGTTCTGTACCTCAATTGTGGAAATAGTTACATGAATGTATACATTTGCCAAAACTCATCAAACTGTTTAACTAAAATGCATTTTCTACTTATGTAAATTATACTCCATGAAAGTTAATTTTTAAAAGAAAGAGTTCAATTGTGTTGAAAATTAGAGGATGGCTCTGCCAATACAATCATGATTCTACTAAAAGTTTCATCATGCATCCTCATTGTCAAGAATAGAAGCTACATCTAAGAAGTTCAAGACATTTTAAAGGAGAAGCATGGGTGGGGAGAGAGTGGTAAAGACAAGCAGACATCATGTGCATACCAATGAAAGTACACGGTGTCACTTATGAGGTGGTCTTGCCAACCAATCAATCAATAAATAAAATTAACTCAATCTGACAAAGTCTCTAGATCTAATTAGCCATTGGTAGAAAATGCAATGGACAGAGAAGTCCCTTGATCAGACACCATGAGGACCCAAAGCAACATCTTAAGTGTGGGAAACTCTCCAAGACAAAAGACACAACTTTTAGAACTAGAGCGGGAAATAGATTAACAGACAATTCAAAGATGTATCAGGGAATCAAAATTTTAAACTTTGGATCCCAATTTGGACAAATAATTTTTTTAAAAAATCCCCTCTAAGACAATTGGTGAAATGTGAAACCTATTTGATGATATAAGGAATTATTGTTAATTATTTAGCTGTGAAAATAGTATTTCAGCTAAGTTTAAATATTATTTATCTTAAAACTATAGATACTTAAATATTTACACATGAAATTATGTGATGCCTGAAATTTGATTAAATATAAAGTTAGAGGGAAAACTGATGACCACCACAGCTCCAGGAAATAGGCTCTATGGAAGAGTGTGGCAGATCCAGCTAGCTGCCTAGCCAATATCTACTAACCCTTTTCTTTAGTACTTTAATCAGAACAGACAAGGTTATGTTGCAGTAACAGATCTGAAATCTCAGCTTAACAAAAGCTCATTTCTTGGTGATGCCATCGGTCCCACATGGGTTGGCAAAGGGCACCAGGCTGATAAAGACTCTGCCCTCTTGTAAGCTACTGTCTGAAACACAGAGCCTCTAGATGACCCCAGCACCTGAGACAAGACTGAAGAAACTTAAGTAGACTTTTGACTTCTTCATTTAGAAGTGACATACAACACTTTGCTCACATTTCGTTAGCAAGGACTGGTCACATTGCCTCATACAATAGAAAGGAGGCTGAGAAGTGCAGGCTTCATTGTACCAAGGAGGGCAGAAGAATCAGCTATGGTAAGCACTGGTAACATTTATCACATTTACCAAAAGAATCACTATTTTTTCTGACTAGGAATGTGTCAGCTTTAAATTTCCAGACTTCCAGGCTTCTAGGATTGGCCATGTGACAAGAATCTGGCAAATGAGATGTAAGTGGAAGTTTTCACCAGGAAAGCTTGATAAAGAAAGTGGACTCCACATGTTTCCTTTGCCCTTCACACCCTCCTATTCTTCCAACTAGGACATAGGCACAATGCCTGCAGACACTGAACCATGAGGACAAGAGCCATGTACTAAACATGGTGGAACAGGAGCTAGGAGGAGCTCTAACTCCCTGATGACTTTTTTTTAAACATCTTTACTGGAGTATAATTCTTTACATTGTTGTGTTTCTGCTGTATAACAAAGTGAATCAGCTATATGTACACATATATCCCTATATCCCCTCCCTCTTGTGTCTCCCTCCCACTTTCTCTATCCCACCCCTCTAGGTGGTCACAAAGCACTGAGCTGGTCTCCCTGTGCTATGCGGCTGGGACAACATTACTCCTTGATGACTTTTTGAATAGCCAAAATATCCCTGAACTGATCACCTTCAAACTACTTTACATAATTTTTGCTATAGATTGACAGATACATACATAGATAAATAATAGATAGATATAAATATTGATTGATAGATGATACATATATATATATTCATACATACATACATACATAGATACCTAGATAGATCCAGACTTTCACTATGTTTGGTCAAACTCAATCTTAAATAATGCAAAGTTTCTTCTAGGTTCAAGAGAGGACATAAGAGAACAAAAGATTCTCACTGATTTCCCTTTTAATAAAATAATTGAGCAACTCTAGTGGAAAAAAATGAGTAATCACAATTGAAGAAGAAATTAATAACACAAATATATGGAGGAAGACAACTCTATGGTCATTTGGGGGCAAGGTCTCCAGCACCTGATGAAGAGAGGGGTATAGGATGCACAGAACATTCTTCTTCCTTAGGGAATGAAAGGACAATGGAGGCAGGCAGGTCATGGGAGTGTCACAAAGAGAACACTTACACAGGGTTACTGTAACATTTCACTAACCCCTGAAAGGTAGCAGGTTTTCATCACACTCTGGGCGGGTGAATGATGTCCTTGCATACAGGGCCCTCGGGGTACATAGCCTATTGACTAACGGGTATCCTGTTCAATATCTTCTCTGGTTTATCACCCTGATCAAGGCTGAGAGATGCTTATCAAGCTAAACAGATTGATTGTTGACCCTCCCAATATGAGTGCTATTTTCATATGTAATATTTATATATTCTGAACACAGGTAGCTCAGATTCTCATCAATATTCAGTGATCTTGGGAAAATAATAGCCCTTACAAGGCAACTTAGTGGAGAGAGGAAGCCCAGAACACAATCTCAGGCTTTTTCCTTCATACTCCCTTGACAACTAAAAACAATGAGGAACACATAAATTAACTTCAAAAGAAGACCCAGCTGTTTCTACATACTAGCAGCAAACAAGTAGAAATTGAAATCAAGAAAATAATTCTCTTAAAAACAACATCAAAAACAATAAAATATTGAGTAATAGATTTAACAATGGAAATGTAAGACAGTGAGATGACATCTTTAACTACAAGAAGTTAAAGATGATCTAAATAAATGGAGAGACATTCCATGTTTATGTTGGAGATTTACTACTGGTAATATGTCAATTCTCCTCAAACTGATCTATAGATTCAATGCTATCCCTATAAATTCCAAGTAGGCTTGTTTGTAGAAAGTTACAAGCAGATCCTAAAATTTATATGAAAATGCAAAGGACTTAGAATTGCCAAAAAATTTTTAAATACAACAAAGTTGGAAGATTTAACCTACCCAATTTCAAATCTTATGATGAAGTCATCATTCAATTATAAATTAGATTTCATCAAAATTAAAAACACTCTTCAAAAGACAAAAGGAAATTGAAATAATGAGCTACAGACTAGAATAAAATATTTGCATATCATCTATCTAAAAAAGAACTTTAGATATTCAGAATATCTAAACTCTTAACAACTTACAAGAAAACAAATTATAAGTTACAAACAATGTAATTTAAAAATGGTCAATATATTTCACCAAAGAAGATATATTAATAACTAGACATTTATCCAAATAAGATATATAAATGAAAACTAAACATATGAGAAGATGTTCAACATTATTAGACATTAGGGAAATGAAAACCGAAATCACAATAAGAAGGCTATAATAAAAAAGATTGACAATTCTAAGTGTTGCCAAGGATATTGGAGAAACTGTAACACTCCTAACATTTGGTTGGATGTAAAATGAAACATGGCAAAATGGTAACATTTGTCAGATTCTTAAAAAATTAATCATATATCTACCATAAAATGCAGTAATTCTACTCCAAGATATATACCCAAGAGAAATGAAAATACATGTCCACACAGACTTGTATGTGAATGATCATAGAAGTATTATACAAAATAACCAAAAAGTGGAAATTATCCAAATGTCCATCAATAAGTGAATAGATGAAAGGAATGTCAAGTATCTATACAATGGAATACTATTCACCGTTAAAAAGGAAAAAACTATGAATACATACTACAACATGAATGAATCTCAAAAATATTATTCTAATTGAAAGAAGCCAGACACTGAAAACTTCATATCGCACAGTACCATTTGTATGAAATTTCTTGAAAGGCAAATCTATGTAAAGAGAAAGTACATCAGTGATTGCCCAGGGCTGGGAACTGACTACAAACTAGCACAGGGAACTTTTTCATAGTATAGAAATATTCTAAAACTGGATTGTGATGATGATTACACAGCTCTAATGAATATACCAAAACTTATTGTCCTGTATACTTAGAGTGGATAAATTTTATGGTATGTAAACTATATCTCAATAAAGCCATTTTAAAAGAAGAATAAGGAGGAGGAGGAAAAGGAGAAGAAAACATAAAGGGAAGACATATTGAAAGTTGGTGTGGAGTATAACAAAATTTATGTTGTGTTGTCCCAGTTTTGAAGAATTAGAACTAATGAACAAAAGTGTGAAAAGGTAGACTTGATTTCATATAAGGAAAAATTTGCTTGTCACCCTCTTCAAGAAAAATCAGCCTGCATTATAATATTGTTCTTCATCTCTAGAAGGTTAGTGCTCTCTGTAAAGAATATTATAAAATCAAGTCAGGAACAAAATTGAAGTAAACTATCACTATGACGCCTCCCAAAGTTATGATTTTATGTATCCAAACTTAATAAATAATGTACACACAATTCTTGATTTTCATATCCTAAAACTGCTATATATTTATATATAAACTGATTTTAAATGGAACTTCCTATGCTTCAATGGATTTTCATAAATCTGGCTGCTTCCCTGCCTTAATCCACCTTGACTTCAGACTAAACTGATCCATTTTTAGAACAAGTTTGGCAATTCAGATTTTATAGGTAAGGGAAGAAATGCCTCCACTGCTAAATCATGAGTGATGGTCATAGCCCATGGATCTTAAAAAGGCAAATCAGTTAAATAATTGATCTATAGCTATCCTTTCTATGAATTTCAAGGGAGAGTGAATTAATACTCATGAAGTAAATTTCTTGAGCACCTAGTATAAGAAAGTTCAATTCTAAACATTGCAAGGGCTTCTCATGAATCTCACAGCCTAGTGAAAAACAAAATATACAATTAAAATGCAGAACAAAAATTATTTTTTAAATGAGATTAAAAGTTACAATTAAAATTTTAGGAGTTTAGCAGAAGAATGCTATCAATGAAAAGAAATAAAAGATCCAAGCAGCTCCAAAGTGAAGGAAATATTTTCAAATGTTTGTTCAATGAATAGATAAAATTCAGACTTGCCAAGATAAAAATCAAAATCCTCTGGGCTTCCCTGGTGGCGCAGTGGTTGAGACTCCACCTGCCAATGCAGGGGACACGGGTTCGTGCCCCGGTCCAGGAAGATCCCACATGCCGCAGAGTGGCTAGGCCCATGAGCCATGGCCACTGAGCCAGCGCATCCGGAGCCTGTGCTCGCAATGGGAGTGGCCACAGCAGTGAGAGGCCCGTGTACCACAAACAAACAAACAAACAAAATCAAAGTCCTCTAATCTCAAAAGAAATGAAGGAAACAATAGGAAACATCAAAAAAATTAAAAGCTGGTTCTTTGAGAAGATATACAAAATTGATAAACATTAGCCAGACTCTTCAAGGAAAAAGGGAGAAGACTCAAATCAATAAAATTAGAAATGAAAAAGGAGAAGTAACAACTGACACTGCAGAAATACAAAGGATCATGAGAGATTACTACAAGCAACTCTATGCCAATAAAATGGACAACCTGGAAGAAATGGACAAATTCATTAAAAAGCACAACCTTCCAAGACCAAACCAGGGAGAAATAGAAAATATAAACAGACCAATCACAAGCACAGAAATTGAGAATGTGATTAAAAATCTTCCAACAAACAAAAGCCCAGGACCAGATGGCTTTACAGGCAAATTTCATTAAACATTTACAGAAGAGCTAACATCTACCTTTCTCAAACTCTTCCAGAATATAGGAGAGGGAGAAACACTCTAAAATTCATTCTAAGAGGCCACCATCATGCTGATACCAAAACCAGAGAAAGATGTCACAAAGAAAGACAACTACAGGCCATAATCACTCATGAACACAGATGCAAAAATCCTCAACAAAATACTAGCAAACAGAAACCAACAGCATATTAAAAGGATCATACACCATGATCAAGTGGGGTTTATCCCAGGAATGCAAGGATTTTTCAATATACACAAATCAATCAATGTGATAAACCATATTAACAAATTGAAGGAGTAAAACCATAGGATCATCTCAATAGATGCAGAAAAAGCTTTTGACAAAATTCAACACTTGTTTATGATAAAAACCCTCCAGAAAGTAGGCATAGAGCGAACTTACCTCAACATAATAAAGGTGCTGTATGACAATCTCACACCTAACATTGTTCTCAATGGTGAAAAACTGAAATCATTTCCTCTAAGATCAGGAACAAGACAAGGTTGTCCACTCTCCCCACTATTATTCAGCATAGTTTTGGAAGTTTTAGCCACAGCAATCAGAGAAATAAAAGGAATCCAAATTGGAAAAGAAGAAGTAAAGCTGTCACTGTTTGCAGATGACATGATAGTATAGATACAGAATCCTAAAGATGCTACCAGAAAACTACTAGAGCTAATCAATGAATTTGATAAAGTAGCAGGATACAAAATTAATGCACAGAAAGCTCTTGTGTTCCTATACACTAATGATGAAAAATCTGAAAGAGAAATGAAGGAAACACTCCCATTTACAATGGCAACAAAAAGAATAAAATATCTAGGAATAAACCTACCTAAGGAGACAAAAGACCTGTATGCAAAAAACTATAAGACACTGATGAAAGAAATTAAAGATGATACAAACAGATGGAGAGATATATGATGTTCCTGGATCAGAAGAATCAACATTGTGAAAATGACTATACTACCCAAAGCAATCTACAGATTCAATGCACCCTATCAAACTACCAATGACATTTTTTGCAGAAGTAGAACAAAAAAATTTCACAATATGTATGGAAACACAAAAGACCCTGAGTAGCCAAAGCAATCTTGAGAAAGAAAAAATGGAGCTGGAGGAATCAGGCTCCCTGACTTCAGACTAGACTACAAAACTACAGTAATCAAGACAGTATGGTACTGGCACAAAAACAGAAATATAGATCAATGGAACAGAATAGAAAGCCCAGAGATAAACCCACACACATATGGTCACCTTATTTTTGATAAAGGAAACAAGAATATACAATGGAGAAAAGAGAGCCTCTTCAATAAGTGGTTCTGGTAAAACTGGACAGCTACATGTAAAACATGAAATTAGAACACTCCTTACACCATACACAAAAATAAACTGAAAATGGATTAAAGACCTTAATGTAAGGCCGGACACTGTAAAACTCTTATAGGAATACATAGGCAGAACACTCTATGACATAAATCACAAGATCCTTTTTGACCCACCTCCTAGAGAAATGGAAATAAAAACAAAATAAACAAATGGGACCTAAACAAACTTAAAAGCTTTTGCACAGCAAAGGAAACCATAAACAAGACAACCCTCAGAATGGGAGAAAATACTTTCAGTGAAGCAACTGACAAAGGATTAATCTCCAAAATTTACAAGCAGCTCATGCAGCTCAATATCAAAAAAAGAAACCGCCCAATCCAAAAATGGGCTGAAGACCTAAACAGACATTTCTCTAAAGAAGATATACAAATTGCCAACAAACACCTGAAAGGATGCTCAACATCACTAATCATTAGAGAAATACAAATCAAAACTACAATGAGGTATCCCCTCACGCGGGTCAGAATGGCCATCATGAAAAAATCTACAAACAATAAATGCTGGAGAGGATGTGGAGAAAAGCGAACCCTCTTGCACTCTTGGTGGGAATGTAAATTGATACAGCCACTATGGAGAACAGTATGGAGGTTCCTTAAAAAACTAAAAATAGAACTGCCATATGACCCAGCAAGCCCACTACTGGGCGTATACCCTGAGAAAACCATAATTCAAAAAGAGTCATGTACCACAATGTTCATTGCAGCTCTATTTACAATAGTCAGGAAATGGAAGCAACCTAAGTGTCCATCGACAGATGAATGCATAAAGAAGTTGTGGCACATATATACAATGGAATATTACTCAGCCATAAAAAGAAATGAAATTGAGTTATTTGTAGTGAGGTGGATGGATCTAGACTCTGTCATACAGAGTGAAGTCAGAAAGACAAAAACAAGTACCATATGTTAACACATATATATGGAAACTAAAAAAAAAATTTGTCATGAAGAACCTAGGGGCAGGATGGGAATAAAGATGCAGACCTACTAGAGAATGGACTTGAGGACACGGGGAGGGGGGAGGGTAAGCTGGAACAAAGTGAGAGAGTGGCATGGACATATATACACTACCAAATGTAAAATAGATAGCTAGTGGGAAGCAGCCACATAGCACAGGGAGATCAGTTCGGTGCTTTGTAACCACCCAGAGGGGTGAGATAGGGAGGGTGAGAGGGAAACACAAGAGGGAGGAGATATGGGGATATATGTATATGTATAGCTGATTCACTTTGTTATAAAGCAGAAACTAACCACCATTGTAAAGCAATTATACTCTAATAAACATGTAAAAAAAAGTCCTCTAAACTCACAGAACATTTATAATTAGAAGTTACACCATGAAATATGTAGTTGTTTCAAGTTCAAGTTAGAAGAAATGATGTTTGATTGAGTTTCCGGAACATAAACCACTCTGCTTTCTGGTGGGAAACATAAATGACTATATAAGTTGAATATAAAATGCATGAACATCTGGAAGCCTGCTAAATGCAGACAGAATGTCACATAAAACAAGAAATCAAAGAACTTCTTTCTGGCTCAAACGTCTTTTGGAGGGAGATATCACTTTCCCTGGCACAAGTACGCTGGCATAATTGACAAAATGTTGAGATGGCACATTTCACCATATGTGCTTCTTTGGATCAAATCAAGCCCCATGAATACTGGAGTCACAAACTCTACTTCTGGTCTAGGGCAGTATATGATAGACTTTTAAATCAGTGGCAATAAAAGAGGTAGTGCAGAAGTTTAAATACAGCAAACAAAGAGAAAACTGCCTTAGCCAATCGGGATGAAGTAAATTCGTGATAAAAAAACTCAAATCTAAGTGCATTAGGGGGCAGGTCCCCTACATGCTGAGAGAAATATCAACTCCATTACAACAATGCTCAAACCACTTCCAGTCTGTAGACCTGTTTTAATTGTCCAAAAAAGAGTTTTCTCACCTAAATTTAAGCCAACGTTTAAAACTGGGACATTTTCTGGAGAAATACTTATTTCTGCTTTCTCTTAGAAATAGGAAGATCCAATAATTCCTCCACAGCTACAGCCTGCTGTTGCACATAACAACTTCCCCGTTTTTTGGAGGAGGGGGACATGTGCTCTCCAGTTCACACTCTCTCCCACCACACCTATCACCACCACTTCACAACGAACCCATGTATCCAGCACTGTGTTACTCTTTCTTTTCAACTACCTGGGCCTTGTGGGCATTTGAGATCATATTCCCTGCATCAGAAAAGCCGTCACAAGTCACTATTTTTATTCTGCTTTTGATGATCCAAATCTTTCTTGTCACGGAACGCCTGAAGCTCAGTGAAAGTCTTTCCGGATTCACTGCACCCTATCACACCCACTACTCCTCCTGCATCAATTGGTGCTTCTCTATATCTGTTAGAGTTTGAGGATAAGAATCACTCTTGTGTCTGCTGTCTCCCTGAGTTGAAACATAGACTAGGGAGTCAGGGAAACAAATATTAGAATCCAACTTTATTATTGATAACACTGAACTGAAGAACATGCTTTGGATCAGTGACCAAATGGACTTCCAACACATTCACCTCCACCTTTGAACTTAACCCCATCCAAAATGGCAGACCTCTCTGCCTCAGGGACAGAATCTGCCCTGGTAAACTCTAATGTGTGCTTCAGGCTGCCTCCAAAAGAAGGAAAACCCAGAAGGAGGAAAACTGGTCCTGCTCACTACCTTTTCCCTAATTCATCACTCCCACGGGTCACTACTTGAACCTTGGTTAGGAGTAAGGGTGTGGGGAAAGAAATGATCCCTTAGTTTTCCTCCTGGGGATTAGAACACATATTATTTCCCCTTTATAGAAATATAAGGAGTAGGGAATAAGCATCTCACACATGTATATACATTCCTCTGTTTTCTGTTCTTTTCACCTATTTGTTTTAACAATCAAGGAAATGATGGATGAGGGGTTTGCCTCATCCCTCAGGGAAGGAGATGAGCTTCAGGACAGTCCTCTCCCTTGTCCATAATACCAACCGCTGCTCTGCTGTGGCCAATTTGGCTTTCCCTCATGAGGAATATAAATTGGGTAAGAATACTACATTCAGTAAACATTCTTAAGTCCTACTGTAACGTAGGCTAAAATGTACTCCCTATTTTGTTTCCCATTCTAACTTGGGTCCAGTTCCACTGTCCATCATAGAGCACTAGAGGTTACACAATGAAATTAAGTAGAAGAATCACTATTCTCCAATAAGACAGTGTCAATAACATAAAGATGACTCAAATATGAATGTAAATACTCTCTCATTGTGAAGTTCTCAGGATTAAGGCCTCCGTGTTGTCATCCCACTTTTAACTAAAATCAATCAATAAATTAAAAATATTAGAATCAATTTTCCTCAAGAGCTTTCTGTATTATCTAGAAATGGACTGACTTGTTGAGTTGTAGTCTGAGTTGTATTCCACAGGAATGAATATGATCCTTTCAAGACATCAGAAGTTAAATTCTTTTGCCCATGAGCCCCAGTACTAAGAAAGTACAAAGACTTAATAGGACATATAAATTTATTAGAATCCCAGTTTAAAAACAACCTAATCCTAGCTCCAAGTGATTATCCCAGGAAAGTAATTCAAAAATAGTGTTCCCAGAAACCAGTAAGAAGTGTTCCCAAAGATGCTCAGTGCTATCTGAGGAAAGCAGAGTAAATGCAGAAAAATTTAATTTCTGTTACGCCAGACTCCCAGCTCGTCTGTCACTTGTCCATGGTCCAAAATCAGTGAATTGTGAAGTTTGCCATAAGGAGATTAATTACTTTTAACAAGGATGGCGGGGAGGAGTATCCACTTTTGCATTCTCTATCCTTAATCAGAGAGTGAGGGAAACTTCTGGCAAAGCTTTGAAATTTGCAGTGGTCACAGACCCAGTCACCAGGTCTTACTGAAGTTCTTTCAGTCCCATTCAGTATATCAAAAACTTTGTAATTTAAGTTACCTTTGAGTCTCAATTTTCTGCTCTCACCCCCACCCAAGGGCTGCATTTAAGGATGAGATTTGTCCAGCAGGCAGACCTGTTCCACAGGGACTATTGCCACATGCTATGGAATGTCCTATGCCTTTGAGACTTGCCGGGTAAGGAAGCTTTCCATATTACTCCAACTCAGTTTCTTCTGGAGAATCACCATCCACAGGCCCTCTCTTTCCTCACCTTTTGAAGATTCTAGACTTCAAGCAACATCTTTTTCTGCTACGTATTTTTCTGCAGCAGGGAGGAAGTCTCTAATGTTTTTCTTTCTATCCGATTTCCTCCTACTCCCAGGAGGCTCAAACTAGCTTAGCCTGCTTCTTAAATTGATTCTTCTCCTTCTCTACCACATGTATGGCCATTCACAAGATCTGAGTATCTGCTTTGTTTTTCATTTGTCTCTATTATTCAGCCCAATTATCTGCTTTTCTGACATAATTTTCTCCAGCTTTTGTCTTGTAAGGCATCTTGTCATGAGAGAAATATAATCAGTGAGTTCTGGTGCTGCCATAAACATCCCCTGTTCAAACAAATCTTGTCCACCCTCACCTCCTCAGTTAAATCATTCTAATCACTGTCTCATCATACAGGTGTGCAAACTAGCCTGGATTAGACCTATTATTATCTTTCCTTTTCAAGGTATATTATCTCTCAGGTACTTTTCCTTCAAGCCCTTAGTTAATAAGTTTATTTCCCTTGGGAGAGAGGCAACATCTTTACCCCCATGTACAATAATCATCATCTTCTCAGTACTTCTCTTTTATTTTTTAGACTGATTTTTCAGTAATTCCCTTTCAAATCTGTCCAAGTATTCTTTTCCCATATGGTTAGTTCTCATTAAGGACTCCCTATTTAGAACTTTAAGACGACATCTTTCAAGAGTTTGTTGGATCTGGGATCCCTTAGTGTAATAATTTTAATACACACTCAGTGATCCTGTTACTGTGCTACAGCTATATTTCTTTAGGCCCCAATCATCCTATCTAATCCCAGAATGACTGAAAAAATTCTCTCTTTTATAGTTCTACTTTCAAGAACAATTAAATTGGAGCTTACTTTTTTCCAATTTGTCATATCTAGCTAGTCAGACCTCTGAGATTTCAATCATACTTCTAAGAATACATCTCTCTCCCTCCAATTTAATTTGCCTGTTCTGCTTTATTTTTCCTTTTTTCCATTCTTCCCAAAATTCCTGTTCTAATAATAAAACGAAAGCATACTTTTAAACCAAGACATTCTTCTTGAATTCCAAATGAAGACACTCCAAAAAGAGAGTATATAAGACACACATTATTTGAATTTCCTCTTTAGGCTTAGGATTCACAATAATTTTGTTGCTTTTTTGCACTATTCCCTGTATAGTAAGAGTATCCATCTTTTTTGTTCTTTAGTAAATTTCTCCAGTATTCTAAGGGTAAAACCAGGATCTAGGTCTATGAAATAAAAACTATTGTCAGAGTTGTTATAATTAGCATTTTCAGAGCCCATATGAGTCCATGAAGTGAGATGGGAGTAGACAATTATCAGTGCACAATCCACGTGAGTCTAAGAATTTAGCTCCTCCACAGTTCTTTTCCTTGGTGATGAATGCAGTTCACATAAATAGGAAAGGAATTTGGGGCAGCTTATCAAGCACTACATTTGTATTCCAGGCATAAAATTCATACTAGCTATTTGTAGCCAGCATGGACTTAGCTGCCTTTGCAAACCATCTACAGACCTGACTGAGAAATACACTAAAAGCAGCACAATTATTCCACCCACTAATGCCTATTAAGCATGTATGCTGAAGGTCTGCCTGTTTTGATGCAAGCCTTAACAAAGAGTAAAATTTCTCCTTTTCTTGGACAGGAATAAACAATGGACCTGAGATGGTTGGAATGTTACCCTTCTGTTCAACCAGCTTAGCAATAAGTACTTGAGAAGATTTATGGGTTTGTTTACACCCATTTTTGGAAACATCAGAATGAAAGTGAATGTTGCAGAGAAAGATATACTACCGGTCGTTCACAACCCTCTAATATCCAAGTGATAGATGATTTTCACCCAATGAGCCAGACAAATTATCTCTTTGTAAAAATAAATTCTATATCTTATAAGGATTATCTTAAAATAAGAATGTTTTATCAAATGACGTCTTAAGAAAGTGAAAATATTCGCTATACATTGGGGGAAAAAATATTTTCAAATGTAAAACTCAAATATTAGTGTCAAAAATACCTATTAAAACTCAAACACAATACTCTGTAATAGCCTATATGGGAGAAGAATCTAAAAACAAGTGGATATATGTATAACTGATTCACTTTGCTGTACACCTGAAACTAACACTACATTGTAAATCAACTATACTCCAATAAAAATTTTTAAAAAAAACTCAAACAAAAAAAAAAAAAAGAAAAGTGAAAATATCCCAATGAGCAAAAAGCAGACAAAGGACATGAATAGGGATTCCATAGAAGAGGAAACACATATGGTCAATGAACTGAAGAGTTGCCCAATCTCATTAATAATCACAGATTGCAAATCTAAGCCAGAGTAAGGTATCATTTTGTGTCTACTCAGTAAGCAAAAATCAAGAAATCTAACAAAACAGTTATTAGAGAGTATGGGAATCAGTAAGATTTCTTATGGAGTAATGTCAGCAACATGGCAAAATAGGAGGACCCAGCACACATCCTACCACAGGAACAAATATCTGGCAGGTATCCCATGGACAAAAGTGCCTTTACGGGAGCTTTGGGACCCAAATAAGAGGTTGTGAAACCCTGATGGAGCCCACAACTGAAGAGGGTCCCCTGAAGAAGCCAGGTCCACACACAGGCAGCAGACCCAGTGACTCTGGCCCTAGACAGAGACCAGAAACAGGCCCACCCTGCCGCAGACTCAGCTCTAGCCTCACTTGTCCACAGTCCTACTACCAGTCCCTTCTTTCAAGGGAACTAGGAGGAACCACACCCATCTGTATCACTGGTAACAGGCCTGCTGGCCTAGGACCCAACTGCTGTCCCTGAAGTAGCTCTGTGATCTAGATCCAGCCCTGCTCTACTGTGGTCCAGAGGCCAGTCTGCCCACACAGGGACCAACCCAGTGACCCAACATGCGTACACTTAGGAACCCAGTAGAAGCCACACCCACCTGGCCTGCCAAATACAGTCATATTTTTTAAATATGAACATTTACACACTATAAATCCAGAAATTTTACTTCTCTGAATATAACCAGTGAAGATCTTGTAATTATAGAAGGTAAGAGATCAAGAATTTTCACAGCAAAATTGTTCATTATATTAAAAAATACAAACACATTAACTGTTCATAACAGGTGAATATCTAAGTTATGGTAAATCACAGTGAAATATTATGTAGTAGTGAGAACAGGTGACCTCCAACTTATGTGAAAATAAAAATATTAGTAGAATAATATTAAGTGAAATGAGTCCCAGAGGACTA
Organism: Kogia breviceps; assembly: GCF_026419965.1. NCBI lineage: Eukaryota > Metazoa > Chordata > Mammalia > Artiodactyla > Physeteridae > Kogia > Kogia breviceps. Next base: position 98,506,408 of record NC_081313.1, on the reverse strand, counting down.
TAGATGGCATACTTTCAAGAGGACAAGGCTCTGAAAAAACAATTTTAATATGAAAATTAAGCAATATATTGTTTAGGCATATATGGTAAACATAAGCCTAGGAAAGTAGTTATATCAAGAGGAGACAAAGACAGTATTGGGGATGAATAAAAAGATATATAGAAGCTATGGTTAATGTTCTAATTTTCACATCAGATGGTCGTTTTATGTATGTTAATCTATTATAAATAACTAACCTAATTATAAAGCAAATAAAATTGGGCCATGATAAGTCAATAATAAAAGTGTGGCATGCACTAAGGATTCTGAGCAACTCAACTTTGTATATCTAAAATACAGTAAAGAAAATATATACCTATATATGTACAGGTAATGTTTATATGCACTAATAAATTATTTACAATAGCAGATATCTTTTGCTTTCATTTGTAATTTTCTGAAAACTGGAAATGAGATGTTCTAATTATGTAAAATTTGATTCTTAATAGGCTTTCAGTTAACATTGTACAGTATTCAACAGTATGTTAGGAACAGAGAAACTCTATAATTGCCAATTATGTTCCACAATACAATTTTTTTTAATTGAAGTATAGTTGATTTACAATATTGTGTTAGTTTCAGGTGTACAGAAAAGTGATTCAAAGATATATATATATATTTTTTTTCTTTTTCAGACTCTTTTCCCTTATACGTTATTATAAAATATTGGGTATAGTTCCCTGTGCTATACAGTAGGTCCTTGTTGGTTATCTATTTTATATATAGTAGTGCGTATGTGTTAATCGCAAACTCCTAATTTATCCCTCCTCTCCCCTTCCCCTTTGGTAACCATAAGTTTGTTTTCTATGTCTGTGGGTCTATTTCTGTTTTGCATATAAGTTCACTTGTATCATTTTTTTAGATTCCATATATAAGCAATATCATATGATATTTGTCTTTCTCTGTCTGACTTACTTCACTTAGTATGGTAATTTCTAGGTCCATCCATGTTGCTGCAGATGGCATTATTTCATTCTTTTCTATGGCTGAGTAATATTCCATTGTATATATATGCCACATCTTTATCCATGTATCTGTCAATGGACATTTAGGTTGCTTCCATGTCTTGGCTATTGTAAACAGTGCTGCAACGAACATAGGGGTGCATGTATCTTTTCAAATTATGTTTTTTTCTGGATATATGTCCAGGAGTGGGATTGCAGGATCATATGGTAGCTCTATTTTTAGTTTTTTAAAGAACCTTAATACAAATATTCAATCAGGAAATAAAAATGATACCACTGGAAATTCCAGAAGAAACACATGTGATATCAGCTGAAACAATCAAGGTATTAAATGAATCATTGAAAAGATGTAGCATACTATATTTCCCTCACTCCCAAGAAATTCTACTGAATTTCTATCTGCAAACCTTGAAAGGAACATATTTAAAATATAGTTAAGGGCTTCCCTGGTGGCGCAGTGGTTGAGAATCCGCCTGCCGATGCAGGGGACACGGGTTCGTGCCCCGGTCCGGGAAGATCCCACATGCCGCGGAGCGGCTGGGCCCGTGAGCCATGGCCGCTGCGCCTGCGCGTCCGGAGCCTGTGCTCCGCAAAGGGAGAGGCCACAACAGTGAGAGGCCCGCGTACCGCAAAAAAAAAATATATATATATATAGTTAAAATTTTTGTTATGCTGTAGCTCTGTATCACTGGTTTAAAAAAAAAAAAGTTAAAAGAAAGAAACCACTCCCCAAAAGTCTTGATGCTAGAAAAATTAAAACTTCACAAGTATTACATAGAAGTAGGACAACTTTCAAAGACAAATTTTGGAGTTTCACTACCAGTAATGGAAGATCAGATAATCTGGACTCATTTTCTTGCTGAAAGAAAATGGAAACTTTGGACAAAATTAAACAAAATCTGGTTAATGGCATCAAAGAACTCATAAGGCAGTGAAGACCCATGGGGACAGATCTCAGAAGAGAAGAAAACCCAGATTGGGTTTCTTGGATTTTGAGAGCTGCTTGTGTCCTAAGGATGTTTGTCCATCTTAATAGAAAAGTCTGAGATGCTGAGCAAAACTTTCGCTACATTCATGAGGCTAAGAGGACAAAAATTGGAAATCAAGGGTCAACCAAGGGCAGAGAGGGGAGGGTCACCTGGCACACCATCCAGACCTTGGGCTGGGACTGAAAAGTCTGACATCCTAGGAATAGTTAGGAATTACAAATAAAAAAATTTTCAAACAGACTGAAGGCCAGCTTTTAATTATTTCAACCCTGATTATATAAACATTACCTGGAATTTCTAGTGTCCCTAACTACAGGTCAAACACAAATATAAATTCTCTCTTATAGAAGATAAAATTATCATAATCCTTAAATTATATCCATAATTTTTGGTACATAATATCCAGAACTTAATGAAAATTATCAGGCAAAACAGGAGATACTATGTGTCTAAACAACTTTAGACAACATGGTATGTCTAAAATTCAGGAGAAACAATATATTATAGAAATAGTCACAAAGGGGATCCTGAAGCAAGTGCATTAAGATAAATAGGTCTATATAATTAAGTAAATCGAATAGAGCAAATAACTAAAACCGTAACAAAAATAAAGCAAATAGAAATCTAGAATCAGTATACTGGCTCCAACAATACTAAATATGGCTATAGAGAGAATCAGTGACCTAGAAGAAGGGTGCGAACAAAATATCCAAGCTATGATCTGGGGGCAGAAAAGATGGAAGATACAGAAACAAATGTGTAAATAGCAAATGGTATATAGTGGAAAGGTTTTACATACATGTATTTGGGGGCCAGAAGGAGAAAAAGAAAACAGAATGGAAACAATATTTGAATATTTGAAGATATATTGACTGAGAGGTGTCCAAAACTGATAAAAAAAAAAATATTGTAACATTTAAAAAGCACTATGAACGCTAAGCAGGATAATTACAAAGGAAATCACATGTGGGCACACTAGTAAATCTGCTGAAACCTACAAGCAGTGAGAAAATCTTAAAAATAGCCAGAGAAAAAAAGAATATACAGTCTTTTCAGGTACATAACATTATTGACCCAAATTGATCAATTTTTTTGCTGCCTTGGTAAAGGTCAGAGTGTAAATACTCCTCTATCAGTTGTAGATATTCACTATGTGAGTCTAACTTGACAACACCAGTCAAGAGTCTGATGTTCCCACAGACAAGCCAGGTGAGAAAACCATCTTAGTCAGGGTTTGTCTGTGTAACATTTTATAATATGAATGCACAAGAGAAAGCCTAATCTTTGGCTTCTCCCTTATACCTTATTTTCACTTTGTCTCCAGCCAAAGCTTATCCATTTTCACAATTTTGACTATCAAAATCTACTTGGATTATTATAGTATTTCTTTATACTTAAGAGCCTTTTATTCCTTAGTGTAACATCACGGCCTTTTGAGAATCCCTATATGTTTCTCAAAAAATATATATTTTTTCTGTTTTTTATATTCTTTTCTTCCTTCCCACAAGGAATGACTTAAATACCATCCAAAATGCTACATGGAGTTGACATTTCAGTTGAAGATAAGTGGTGCTAATGGCTGGGAAAGAATCATAGAATAGGAGTGGTAACCCAAGTTCTTTAAGCCAACAATATCATAGAAATGGTACTGAACTAGGAATCAAGAAACCAGGTTCTATTTCTGGCTTTGATCCTAAGGAACTTTAGGCAAGTTTCTTAGCCTTTCTTGGCATATTTTCTTACCCGTTGAAGGATCTCTTCAATCCCCGCAAATCCAAATAGTCTATGACATAATGCAAACCAATACATGCTTTTTAGCAAAAATAAGTTATATATATTTCAGGATATCTTCCTCCAAACTTTACAGCCAAGGTTATAGCCTTCAATTCTAAAAGATAAATTTAAAATAGATAGCGACTAAGTGCTAAAGAAAGGAGTCAGTGACTATCCTAGTCTCCAACTAGTATTATCTAATGTGGTTGCCTGAACACATAAATAATATACACTTGCTATTTAATGGTACTTCTACTAAGTTTCTAAAGTCTTTGAAATGTATACCTTCAAAGGTAATCACTGCCTGTTTTCTCTCCCTCAGATACTCTGTCAACATGGAAATTAAGGAAATTTTCGTCTATTAATTCTTCTAAGAACCTATGTCATTTGCATCTTAAAGATTTAGTTAAAATTTAATGGGTTTAACATGAGAATCACACATCATTTATTTTTTAATCTCCTGGTTAGGCCTTTGCATTGTAGTAGTGACATCTAATTATTTAAACTTAAAATTCAAAAATGTCTGTATTTGACAGATTTCCAGAGTTATACCATTACACAGACTGCTTATAAATTGTATGCTTAAATTCAATTGCTTGTAAATTATAAGTTCACACAATCTGGGAAAAAATAGAAATATCATTTTGAAAGATTTTCCTCAAAGAGACATTCTTTTATGTAACAGTTCCAGTGTGTTTCCTTGACAACACTGTTGCCAAGAATGTCTCTTTGAGGCAATAAATAATTTGCGGTAAATGATTGATGTCTATTTTAAAAATAGAAAATGTGAATATGCCATATGTAGTTAAACATGTCACTATAATCATACAACCAAGTATAGGTTGCCAACATACCAGTTAAAGCTATATTAAATGTTGTTTATTTAAAAAAATTAAATTCAACAAATATGAAACTTAAAAAATTAGATAAAATGATAAACTTCAGAATAAGCAGATTTGCTAATGTCACAGGTGCTTTAAGAATAATTGATGTAGCGCTTCCCTGGTGGCGCAGTGGTTGAGAGCCCGCCTGCCGATGCAGGGGACACGGGTTCGTGCCCCGGTCCGGGAAGATCCCGCAGAGCGGCCGGGCCTGTGAGCCATGGCCGCTGAGCCATGGCCTGCGTGTCCAGAGCCTGTGCTCCTCAATGGGAGAGGCCACAACAGTGAGAGGCCCACGTACCACAAAAAAAAAAAAAAAAAAAAAAAAAAAAAAAAAAAATAATTGATGTAGATGCCAACCTTTTCCAAATGGTGACAAAATTTTCTTAAACTGAATTTGTCATTCATTGAGGCATTCATTCATTATTGAGCTATGAACTATACTAAGTGCTGAATTTTAATTGGTAAAGACCTCCTTGGAAAGTAATAACTGAATAGAGTAAGCAGCATCTACTCTGTGTGGTAAATAGAGAGAATCGACATTCTGTCTTCATCTCACACTTAACATATTAAGACAGAGACACTTCAAAAGGTTACTTAGTCCCTTCTGCCATAGGGTGAGGCAATCAATCTTCTAGATTATTTCTCAAGAAGCATTGTTCTATAACCTAATATTTAATCTAATATATGCGGTTGATGTTCCATTTTGGAGTCATAAAAAACACAGATGAACTTTCCAATTGTAGGAGGAAATGTAGGAATAATATATTTTGTCTTTAGTTTTTTTTTTAAGCACATGCATTTTTAATCCACTACAGCTGGATGTTAACACCAAAATGACTACCCTTTAGCACACTTTCCCACCACTAAGACTGATCAGCTGATCCAACAAGTACAATGTGCAATGACAGTCACCCCAAATTAGAAAGTAGAACTTCTGAAGTGCATATAAAATGGGATAAGAGAAGATGACTCTGGCCTAAAATCACAGCTCTAAAATCACCTCAAACTGTAAACTGGTCAAGATGATGCAGCAACTTCACACTTCATTAACTCTTTCTACTCCAAAGAGATAGATAATGGATAAAATATAACAAGAGAAAGGATGTGGATTTAAATATGTTAAAGACATATTTATCAACTTAAAAGGAAACAAAAGTCCAGTTAATAAGCAGGAGTCAAAACAGATCTTCTGTGTCCCAAATCTTGAAGCCAACAATAGATGCTGGGAGTAAGAGGAATTTTTAAAATCCTCCACACAAAAATAAAGTGCTGAATCTCTAGCCCTAACTTTCACCCAATTGTGAGACAGAGCTATAAAAAATTGCTACCAAATGCTGCCAGGAGCTACAGCTCATGCTGTGCTCTAGGCTTAGTGTAGCTGAACCCAATCTTTCAATGGCTTTTCAATCGACAACTAAAGAACTTGGTTTGAAATGGAGTCAAAAGAACTGTTCAAGGTAACTGTAAGTCCTCTAAACAAGAAGACTGAATCCAGAAGGCCATTCATCAGCATCCATGAAACTGTGGCTAATGTGTCGGCTTGAAGGTGGAGTAAAATTGCAGTCTCTCCACAGTTCTTCAAAGTCACTTCTTTATTTAGCTTATATTCTACAATGTTGGTTTATACTTACATGTCACTTCCTAGTGTCCTTCAACTGAAACATCAATGAATTTTTCTATTTTCCCCCCAATTGCTGTCTATTATATCACAAGAACTCTATCTTTTTTAAAATAAGTAATACTATTACTTATTATTTTAGTTAAATCACTTCTAAAATGTTTACAGTGTACCTGGTTCTCTTTTTACAACTTTATAAATATTCACTTATTTAAGTAATAAGGACCCTAATGTAAGACGTAGGCATCACAGGGAACATCCTGGGCATAAGTCAGAGTAGGACACACAAGAGAACACCAGGTATTTGGAAGGTGGATGATTGACAGTTTCTACAAGTGTTTGTTAAGGATCTGCTATGTGCCAAGCACCCTATCAGGAAGTGGCCAAAACTATTTATCTGCATAAAGAGTTACTACCAGAACCAGAGAGAGAAGGAACTCCAATTTGATGCTAGAACTCTCTACATATTTTTATATTTTCATCTATAATGAACTGAGCATTGTTCTCATTATTGGCTCAGTCATCTTCAAAAAAATCTTGTCAAAGTACTGAGTTCAAGAATCTTTCTAGGGATGGATGGATAGACAGGGGAGAGCAAGCTATATAGACAGATAGAGGTATACAGATGTAGAGACTAGACAGATAGACATATAGAGATATAAAAATATAGAGATTTTTTATATAGAGATTTTTTATACAGAAATGGATGGTTTCAACCTAACCTTTACATCAAGATGCTTACTCATGGGAAAAACAATGCAAGAGACCATCTTACAGAAGACTGACGAAATTAAGCTTATTTTTGTCTGGTTTGCCTCATGTTATAAAATTTGCATTCCACTTGTAAAACAAGATGGGACTCTGATAACTATGCGAATTCCATGATAGAAGGCATGGTGTGGCAACATGAAAAAATGGTTTAGTTTTATCCTAAGTAACACTCTGCTTTTTAACATTTTATGCTTTTCTGAAGGATGAAATCTCAAGTTACATAGAGAATAAATCATTGTCATTAGTTTTACAAGGAAATCTTCAATAGGAATTGTTTTACATAGTAATTTCCCCTTGATCATTAAAATATATTATCAACTGGGCTTCCCTGGTGGCGCAGTGGTTGAGAGTCCGCCTGCCGGTGCAGGGGACACGGGTTCGTGCCCCGGTCCAGGAAGATCCCACATGCCGCAGAGCGGCTAGGCCCGTGAGCCATGGCTGCTGAGCCTACGCATCCGGAGCCTGTGCTCCACAATGGGAGAGGCCACAACAGTGAGAGGCCTGTGTACCGAAAAAAAAAAAAAAAAAAAAAAAAAAAAAATATATATATATATATATATATATATAATCAACTAACATAACTCTTCATAAATGCGTCCATTTCACAAAACACATCTCAAGAATCTTTTCATCAATCTGTACTTGACACAAATAGGAATAAAGTTTTCTTCAGTTCAATCCATTGTGGATAAGTTATATTCTATTGCCGTGCCTAGTTTTTCCGTTCCTCTGTCTATTATAGTTGGCCAGACCTTGTATTTTACAACTGCATAGCATATTACATGATGCTGAGCCTTTAGCAAGTACATTCAATAATTGTCTCCATTACATATATGATTTATTAAATAATACTAGTCAGCAGTCTGTCATTATTTCTTATTCGACCATCAGATATCAAGTATTTATTGAGCACATAGTATGTCCCAGGTTATGAAGAGCCATAGATAAACAAAACAGTCATGGCCCCTGCCCTCTCTGAGTTTGCAGATTAGCTCTTAGCAAGAACTATGTCCCAAAGTAAATCTGTTATTCATTTCCTTGAATTAGTCCATTTCATCAAGTAGCTAAAATTCCAAATTGTTTTCCTATAATACATAGGGTCTCTTCAAAAACAAAACTACACAATCATTAATAGCTGTTGCTTTCACGGTTGAGGAGAAAACAAGTAATAAACATTACAAAACTGCCATATTATTACAAAAATAAATCTTCAAAGTATATATATAGACCCTGTTGAGGTCTTCTGGAGCCCAATAATGTTTTTGAAATCTTTTGATTATAATGTATCTCCACTGTCATTAAAACTGAGAAAGAATTGCCAAAATCTCCTGAGAGTTAAGATGAGTTATCATGACAACTTAATAAAACATGCCATTGTTTGACAAGCTTTACAATAATCCCAAGACTTTGCCATGGTTGTACCTTTCAACTGAAAATTTAAAAAAATAAATCTTTTCTTCCCTGACAGAAAAGATTTTTTTGCTTGAAGCTACCAGCAGAAACTGAGGGAAAGATGACATTGCATTCACTCCATTGTGTGGCTCTCAGAATACAATAGAAAGATAAGATCAAAATTTGAAGTTTCAATTAGTGACCTTCTTCCTGGTAGAGCCAATGATCTCTATAAACTCCTTGTTAGTGTATAGGCTGAGGGTACAAAACCCTCCAGCAGCACTTGCTCTTGCAGAGTAGCTAAGGGGAACCACACACATTCTAATTCAAAAATCATGGTCAAAACTACATTGACATTGCTAAAATGATCACTCTCAGTTGTGGAAGAGGATAAAAAGAAAGGAAGACATGGATGTTTAAAACCTTACAGACTGCCCCTGCCTAAAAAATACAAATTGGTCTTTAGAAATAAATTCAGTTTTGAATACTTGACGTGTGCATTTCCCTTCAAACTTTTAAATCTGAGTGTACTTCCTAATCATATGTTCATGAACAGTATCAAATTCCTCCAAAGTCATTTTTTGTTGCTAACAACCTATGCTGTATCTCCCCTTAACTACTGTTCATGCAACCCTCAGTGTGAGTCATGCCAAAAACAGATGGCATCTCCTCCTATGGAGCAAGCAGTTGGCCACACATCAAGAAAGTGCCAATTTCTTAAGTTTGACAGGTACCCTTCAGTCTGGTTGCATCTCTGTATCATAATTTGTTAAGCACATAACATCTTTTAGGCCATTTTGTCAGATTTCAGCCTGCCCCTCACCTGCAACCAGTACCATCTCATACATACAGAAATATACTTCAAGAATTAAGAAATTCCAACACTTTTAGTTTCAAAAAATCATATTCATGTAATATTTTATATAAGTTTAACATCAAAATTAATAAAACCCAATATAAGCCAAGGAAACTGTTTCTAAGATTCAAATACAAAGAAATGTCATTTAAAGTTTATTCTCTGTTTTCTATCTTGCAAGGCTTTAACCTTGGAAAGTACGTTGTAAATTCATTTTCCACTATTATTCTTTTCTGTATTACCATGAACTATTTTTTCTTGGGTGCATGTGAAATATCACTGTTCCTAGGGATTATCTTTTGAGGTGTTCATCAATAGCATTAGTCACAGTCACCAGGACATATTATAGTAGAAAGTTAAAAAGTATTTGATGTACTTTGTCATTTTCTAATATAGCAAGGGCAGCAATTGAATGTAATCATGTTATAACAAGGTGTATATATTGGACAACAGAACATTCTAATGGAATTAAATTTCCATTTTGTAAAGGCAATATATGAGATGAGTTGGGATAGATGAATGTTTAGAAACCATAAATAATCCTTTCAAACCATGACAGGTAATTTTACTAGCACACAAATGGATGACTTTTAAATGAACAGAGATTCACTTTTTGGAAAGTACTTTACAAAAGATCTAGTTTACACCATCAAAAACTATTCAATTTAATATAGAAATGGCCTTTACATTTTCCCATCCTAGGAAAGTCTTCCCAATCAAGAGAATACTTTTTATCAAGCAAAGGTTCTATATTTCAATTCTCACAATTAACCATTTTCTATAAGTATACTTTCACATCAAAACCCTAGCTCATGAAGGAAATGCAAAATAGGGAATAGAGAGGCTCAAAGAAGCTCTACTACTAGGTACTCTTAATCTCACTCTCTCTAATATCTCCAGTCCCAATTCAGTAGACAGAGAAGGCACTCATCCTCACCAGGAAGAACAATGGCTAGATAACAAAGAAGACAAAGATCATTTGTATTTTGCTTGTTCATATCTCCCAACCTTCCCACTGTCCCAACACTCAATTTCATTGCCTTCCTTTGTTCTTCATTTATTCCAGACCTACTTATTAAGCACCTAGTATGTGTCAAGGATTTTCCTAAAAAGTGAGGACTTAGATATAGCAAAAGCAAACATGGTCTGGGTACCCCTCATGGAATATGATCTAGCAGAGGAGATAGACCTAAACTAATAAACATACAAAGACAGGTGAGATTATTACCATGATTAAGTGTCATGAAGGGAAGAGATGTGGTGTCCTATCAGCTCATCACAGGAGGGCTTGCTGTGATCAGGGAGGAAAGAGAGCCTGAGGCATCAAGCTCTAAGTGGACATTTGAACTTGTTGGGAGTCGACAAATGTGGAAGGATGGGAGGGAGGACAGATGAAGCATCTCGGGCAGAAGGAACAGTATGTACTGAAGGAGAACAATCAGGGCACAGGTTAGTGAAAAAGCAGGCAGAGCTGGGGAGTGGGATGAGGCCTTACTGGGAAGAGGTGGGGTCTGATCATGTAGGGTCTTAAAGTTTATGTTAAGGGTTTGCATCTTTATCCTAAGAGCAATGAGAAGTCATCAAAAGATTTTCAAGCTAGGGGTTGGGGTGCTAATATTTGAAATGAATCTTTTCACTAGACCATGAGCAACAGAAAGGGGGAAGTGAGTAAAGAGAGAAGAAAAGTAGGGAGTCGGTCACAGAGATGCCATTGGCGCGGTTCTGGAAAGAAGGTGGTAGCCTCAACAGGACAATGGAAGTAATAATGATCCAGAGGTACGGACATCCATGGGAAATATTTAAGAGGAAAAACTTACAAAATTGGGGGATGGATCAAATATAGCACATTAGGGCTATAAGAGGTATTAAGGTTTCTGGCTTTGGTAATGTGTAGAATATGGCATTTACTGAGAAAGATAACAGGAGGGAAGGACTAGGTTTGATGAGGGATTCAGGAAACAGGAAGAAGGACAATTTAAGAGTTGATCTGGACCCAAATTTCAGGTGTCACTGAGGTGAAATTGTCAAGAAGACAATTGGGGAGATGGGTCTGGAGTCTAGGGAAGAGGTCTGGCTGAAACTGCTAATTTGCAAGTCTTCTTCACACAGGTGAGAATTGAGTCTTGAATGTGGATTCGATTGCCCAAGGCAAGAGTCCCAAGGGGAAAAAAGAGAGCCTAGAAACCAGCTTTGAGAAAACTCAAGATTTAGTAGGTTGACAGATCAGAATCAGCCTGCAAAAGGGACTTTTCTCTCTTTGGATGCCTTCTTGAAACCACATGACTTAAAAGGCCAAACAGCAGGAGCCGAGAGAAAAGAGTATTTAAGGAATGGTGGAGAGCTAATACACAATGAAAGCTAGTGAAAGGTCAAGGAAGATGAGTGTTGACAAATGTCTCCTGGGGAAGGTCATTTTTGAATATATGACAGCTGTATTGGTGGAGTAATATGGAAGCCAAACCAGAGTACACAGAAGGATGAATCAGAGATAAACAAAGAGGTTCTTGAAAAGTCTGCTGTAACTAGCCTTCTGGACTCAAACTTGGGCCAGCCCCTCACAGCCCTGGTCTTCCTGAAACTGCACAGGGATCTAACAAGGCTCCACCTTCACCTTAGTCCAGAAGTTCTCCACCACAGCACTCAGGAGTCCCAGCAAACCTGCTGATTCAGACTCTCTGTCTGCACACATTTCGCCTTGGTTGATGTGCTGCTAGAATTAGAAGCCAGCTCTAACTTTACGTTGTAATCCAGTGTGCCTCAAATTTTAGGCATTCATATACAACTGCCACAATTACTGTCACGTGCATGTACCTCCTATGCTATCATTTACTTAGAATGTTTCTTTAAATTGGGCCACTTTAAAACATAAATTAATTTATCATTAAAGGATAATATATGCTAAGACCACAGGAAAAACTGTCATTTATCATAAATGGATGGTTACTGTAAATAAATTTTAAAAACAGAGAAAACAAAATGTTAAGTTCTAGCTAGATACTTCAGCTCATTGAAGACTCTGAACCTGACATATAAATGAACAAAAGGTGAGAGGTGCTGCTTAGCAAGAGAGATGTTAAAAAATTAAAAATATACTCACCCCAAAACATAGTTGAATGTTTTTATTAGGTGATGGGATTATTCCTTGCAAAGTTCTAAAACTGTGGCATTTTCAGTGCACAAATTCAGAGATATAGAAAAAAAAAAAAAATGTGACCTTCTGTCCCAGCTTGATTTATACTGTCCTGTCTCATAATTGTCATGAGAACTACTCCTTGTAGTTCTCCTTGTAGGGTTACTCATAGAATTAATATTTGCCACAGCCTGCAGTTAGTTATCCTTAGGGTCAAATCTAAAGAACTTAACATCATAATAGAAAGTGTCAGTTCATTCAAGAAACATTTAATGAGCTATGTACTGCCCCAGGTGCTGGGATTCAGGCATGAATAAAACAAAAGTCTCTATCATCCAGGAGTTTAATACCAAGAGGGGAGATGCACATGTAAACAAGTCATAATTTAGAATCAAAAGCACAACAATGAAGTTTAGAAAAGGAAGTGGTTAACTATTTAACTATCTGGACTGGGTGGGAGGAGGGAGATGGGCAGGTCATCAGGAAAGTCTTTCTGGAAGAGATTCACCCACAAGCCTCACACTATCTTTGCTTATTTTGTACTGAGAATTTTTAACTGATTCTGTGCCTACAGCTACTGGATCTATTTCTCATAAATTCCTTACTTATTACTTATATGAGGTTTACTTTATTCAAGTTTAAAGGATATTTCTTAATTTTTCTCCTGTGGGAGATGGAGTTTTCAATTATCAAGGAAGCACAACCTGGCTAAAAGAGCACCACGTCACAAGTCAGGAAACCCATGAGCTCAGTTCATCCTGCTTGTTATCCCTGTAACCTTGGAAAACCACAATTTCTGAGCTTCAGTTTCTTCTTTTATAAAGTAAGGATAATAAAAGCTGAAATTCTTTGATTTACAGTAGGCTAGAATTTCTATTTTTGTACAAATCACTGTGAAAGGTAAAAATAGTTTAGAGGGATAATTTAATTAAAAGTAAGTTGATTCTAGGGCTTCCCTGGTGGCGCAATGGTTGAGAGTCCGCCTGCCGATGCAGGGGACACGGGTTCGTGCCCCGGTCCGGGAAGATCCCACATGCCGCGGAGCGGCTGGGCCCGTGAGCCAGGGCCGCTGAGCCTGCGCGTCCAGAGCCTGTGCTCCTCAGCGGGAGAGACCACAACAGTGAGAGGCCCGCGCGTACCGTAAAAAAAAAAAAAAAAAAAAAAAAAGTAAGTTGATTCTAAATTATGAAATGATATCAGATAATTAGGAAATGATATCAGACATATGACATCCAATATAACTGGTTTGAGGAAAGAATTCAACTCAAATTTATTTCAGTTAATTCTGGGGGAGAAATTTCTTTAACTATGACAAGAGATCAAAAACATATCATTTAGGGCTTCCCTGGTGGCGCAGTGGTTGAGAGTCCGCCTGCCAATGCAGGGGACACGGGTTCGTGCCCCGGTCCGGGAAGATCCCACATGCCGCAGAGCAGCTGGGCCCGTGAGCCATGGCCGTGGAGCCTGCGCGCTGGAGCCTGTGCTCCACAACGGGAGAGGCCACAACAGTGAGAGGCCTGCGTACCGCAAAAAAAAAAAAAAAAAAAAAAAAAAAACCGTATCATTTAATAGTCTTTCTGAAAAGCAAGCTACATAAATAATACATGGAATCTGATTCTATTTATTGTAAAATAAAACAAACCTTTATAACTACATTTGATTCAAAATGCATTGAAAAAGTCCACTAAGCTATATTCCAAATTATTGACAGTGGTTCTATATAAGGAGGTCAGTGAGTAGGAAAGGGAGGATTACATATCGTAAAGGTCAGCTGATGAGGAAGTGAAGATAAAGTGGGCAAGAGATAAAGGCAGTGTTAACTTTTTGTTCTATATAATTCTGTGTTGCTTGAATTTTTATAGTGAGAATTATTTTTGTCTCATTTAGTTAAAGAAGACACATTATAAATAATGAGGATTCTGGATTCAAGGAGACAGACTAAGCTTCCACATTTCATTGAAGAAATAATATCATAAACATGGTAAATGGGCTAGAAAGGCATACATGGCAGAGTAGGAAGACCCTGAGCTCACCTCATCTCATAGGAGCACCTAAATTACAGCTATTTACAGAGCAACTGTTGATGAGAAAGACTGGACAACTAGCGAAAAAGATCTTCTACAGCTAAAGATTTAAAGAAGGGACCACAATCAAGACAGATAGGAGGGGTGGAGTCATGGTATAGTCAAGACCCATACCTCAGGTGGGTGACCCACAAAGGAGAGGATAATCATAATTATAGAGGTTCTCCCCAAGGAGCAAGGGGTCCGAGCCCCATATCAGGTTCCCCAACTCAGGGGTCCTGCACCAGGAAGACAAGCCCCCAGAATGTTTGGTTTTGAAGGTCAGAGGGGCTTACTTTTGGAGAGGCAGAGGGCTGTGGGAAATAGAGGTTCCACTCATAAAGGGCACGTACAAAATCTCACATGCTCCCAAACCCAGGAAAGAAGCAGTAATTTGAAAGAAGCCTAGGTCAGACCCACCTGCTGATCTTACAGAGCCTCCCAGAGAGGCAAGAGGCCAGTGGAGTTCACACTGGGGACATAAACACTGGCAGCAGCTATTTTTGGAAGATTGTTCTACCACAAGGACACTGTTGATGGCAAGAGCCATCTTGGAATCCTTTCCTCTAGCTTAGTAATGAAGGGACCTGACCTTGCACACCAGCCTGTGGGCACCAGTACTGGGATGCTTCAGGCCAAGCAGCTAGCTGGGCATGGACACAGCCCCACCCACCAGCAGGCTGACTTCCTTAAGACCCCCTGAGCCCACAGCCAACCCAAGACCTGGTTCCATCCACCAGAGGGCCTAGGACTTGGCCCCACACACCAGTGTGCCAGCACTAGACCCAGGAGCCCCAATTGCCCCATAGCCAGCTGTTGAGACCTGGTCCCACCCACCAGCAGGCCAAAAGCAACTCCTGGATCCCCAGGAACCCACAGCCAGAGACCTCAGGACCCAGCTTGGCCCACCAGTGTGCCGGCAATAGCCCCAGGACCAGCCTCACCCACCAGTGGGAAGGCACCAGCCCAAGGACAATCTGGGACCCAGCCCTACCCACCAGGTGGCCAACACCAGCTCCGGGATCCCCAGGTCCTGCAGCCAGAGACACCCGGACTTAACTCCACCCACCACTGGGCAGGCATCAGCCCCAGGACCACTCCAACCCCACAGCCTCCCATGTCAGTACCCAGCCCTTCCCACCAGCAGGCCACCACCAGCTCTAGGACACTTTGCACCCCTCAGCCACCACCATAGGATTAAGACCCATCCATGAGCAGGTCAACACCAGCTTCAGAACATCCCAAACCCTACAGCCAGCCAGGTCAGGAACCAGCCCCACCTACCAGGGTGACACTAGATCCAGGACACCCAACCCTGCTATCACCCACCCCAAAAGTGGCTCCCACCACTGGGCCAAAACTAGTCCCATAATCCCCCAGTGATCCACAGCCAGCTGCCTCATGACTCAGCCCCACCCAATAGTGATGGGCAACCTCCACCCAAGGCAGGGCCTGGCAATCAACCAAACCAGGGGACAGACACACCTTCCAGACTGCCCACAGTAGTCAGCCTGCCACAACAGAAGGACTCATACAGCCCACATAGGGAGCACCCCTAGAGCATACATAGCTTTGTTGACCAAAGGGGAGTGTGCTGCTGGGACACACAGGACATCTCCTACAAAAGGCCACTTCTCCAGGGTCAATAAACACAAACAACCTACCAAATACATAGAAATAAAAACAGCAAATTAGGCAAAATGAGGTGACAAAGGAATATGTTCCAAATGAAGGAACAAGATAAAAGCCCAGAAGAAGATAAACACACACACCCCACACCACACACACACACACACACACACACACACACACACACGCACGCACGCACACACACACACTAGAATATTACTAAGCTATTAAAAAAATAAAATCCTGTCGTATGCAACAACATGGATTATCCTAGAGGGTATTATGCTACATGAAGTAAGTCAGAGAAAAACAAATACTGTATGACTTCACTTATATGTGGAACCTGAAAAGCAAAACAAATGAACAAACAAAACAAGAGTTATAGATACAGAGAATAAACAGGTGGTTGCCAGAAGGTGGGGGTAGAGGAAGAAAAGAAATAGGTGAGGGAGACTAAGAGGTACAAACTTCCAGTTACAAAATAAACAAGTCACAGGTATGAAATGTACAGTGTGAGGAATAAAATAAATAATTATGTAATATCTTTGTATGGTGATAGATCATAACTAGACTTATGGTGGTGATCATTTTGAAATATGCAGACATATCAAATCACTCTGCTGTGTGACAGGAACTAACATAGTATTTTAGGTCATTTATACTTCAAGAAAAAATATGCATAGAAAAAGAGATCAGATTTGTGGTTACCAGAGGCGGGGGGTGGGGGGAAGAGGAAATTGGAGGAAGGGGGTCAAAAGGTACAACGTGATAAATATAGTTAACACTGCTGTATGTTATGTATGAAAGTTGTTGAAGAGAGTAAACGCTAAGAGCTATCATGACAAAAAAAAAAGGTTTTTTCTATTTCTGTAATTTTGTATCTATATGAGACAAGGGATGTTCACTAAACTTAATGTGATAATTATTTCATGATGTATATAAGTGAAGTCATTATGTGGTATACTTTAAACTTATACAGTGCTGTATGTCAATTCTATCTCAATAAGAAAATAAAGCAACAGATAGATAGATGCTAAATGAATAGAACAATAACAATGCAAAGAATGGGGCATAGTTATCACTCAACAAGGATTTCAGCAAATTTCTGGGAGACAAAGTAGATTCAAGTAAGTTGATAGTATAAGTCCAAGTCTGAAGACAGAAGAAGACCAAAGTCCCAGCTCAAAGACAGTCAGGCAGAGAGAAATAATTCTTTTCTACTCAATCTTTTAATCTATTCAGGCCTTTAGTGGATTGGATGAGGCCCACCCACAATGGGGAGGGCAATGTGCTTCACTGTCGACAGATTCAAATGCTAATCTCACTTGGAAACACCCTCACAGACACATTTAGAAATAATGTTTTACCAAATATTTGGGCATTTCATGTCCCAGACAAGTTGACACATAAAATTAACAGTCACACTATTTAAGGAATGTCCAGGAAAACCCAAAGACAATAGGGGAGACAAAAGCAAGGATACCAGAGGAAATGTTAGCCTCTGACACCACAGTCACAGCAAACAGCAAACACACCCTAACTTCTAGCCAGATAAGCATAAAACATTCCACTAAAGGCCTAAATACCTAAGTTCTTTTACCCAGTACATCATGTCTGGCTTTCAACCAAAAATTATAAAGTGCACCAAAAGGCAAAAATAAACAAACAAAAAAACACCATAGCTTGAAGAAATGGAGCAAACATCAGAACCAGAATCAGATATGGCAGAGATTTTGGAATTATCAGACCAGGAATTTAGAATAACTATGATTAACATAGCAAGTTCTAGTGGAAAAAAAATGGGAAACATGCAAGAACAGGTGGGTAATATAAGCAGAGATGGAAACACTAAGAAAAGAAAATGACAGAAATAAACAACACTGTAACAGAAATGAAGAATGTCTTTGGATGAGTTCATCAGTAGATTGGACGCAGACAAGGAAAAAAAATCAGTGAACTTTAAGATATGTCATACAAACTTTCAAACTTGAGTGTAAATTAAAATTTAAAAAAAGAATTTAAAAGATGGAACAGAATGTTCCAGAACTGTGTCACAATTACAAAAGGTGTCACATATGTATAGTAGGAATTTCAGAAGGAAAAGAAAATGTGAAAGAAACAATAAAAAGTTGAAGTGATAATGGTTAAGAATTTTCCAAAACAGGCACCAAACCACATATCCAACTCAGAGAACACCAAGCAGGATAAATACCAAAAAAAAAAAATAGTACACCTGGGAATCTCATATTCAAACTGCATACAAACAAAGACAAAAAGAAAATCTTAGAGAAAGGATCACAAATGAAAAAAAATATAGGAAAATAAAAACTATACAGACGAATCATAACTTCAAAGCGTAGGAAACTAAAATGTGCATGATTTTGAGAGATTGCTAAGGTATAAGAAAAAAATACTCCACTTGGCCTTGATGCTACATTCGCTCACAAGTGTCATAGGGTAATGGCATTTGACCCACAGAGAAGGAAATGGAAACATATTAACATAGCCATAACAATGAAAAGACTTCCCACTGATTTTCAGATTCAAGAATTAACCTATAGAAATGAACAAGATTAATTATGGTTACAGTATAAATTGTAAATGTTTTCAATATGAAAAAATGTAAAAGTAGAGGTATAGCTGTCAGAAATTGACAATGGAAAGAGCAATATGTAAAAAGGTTACCAGCACAAAAACATCTATTTACAGGGCAGGGATTCAAAGGAGACTATTGAAAGAGGATACATAAAAAATATATAGATGCATAAAATAATAGATAGGTAGATGGATAGAGAGATGATAGATAGATAGATAGATAGATATGATTGGAAGTTAGAGGAACTAATAGAATGTTTTTATGTATGATTACTTAGAAGAAATGGAAAGAAGAGAAAGGAGCAAAGAAGCAGGAGTTGTACAAAAGAGATAAATTCTTACCCTTAGGAATGCAGATAATGTCAGTAACTATTCTCAGTCATAAATCAAAAAGTAAAGGAAGAAGCATATTATTTAGAATTATGGAGGCAATGACTAGGAGAACTAAAAACAAAAACAATTAAAATAAGGTAGTTGCCTCTGGTGAGTAGGATTGGGGATAGCATAGAGTAAGGGCAAAAAAACTTATTTATTATGAACTATTCTGCCTTTTTAATTTTTTAACATAGACCATATACTTCTCTGATAAAAGTAAAACTTTAATGACTTTAAAAAGAAAGGTTTAAAATAAAATTTAAACCTTTAATAGCATAAAAATCCTTTCATGAGAAACCCAGTCAAGGTACTTTTGAATGGACTTCATTCATCTAAGATAGCAGCATAGAACCCTACCAGAGAGGGTGATGCCTCTGGGTAGTTGGTCTTTTTACTGGAACTTCAAATACCCAAAGAAGGTAAAATAAACTTGACATATCCCTTAGCACAGTATGTTCACTACTGAAAGAAAAAAAAGAAAAAGAAAAGAAAAGCTGCCTGTAAAGTAGTGAGCTACCTGTAAAGTAGTGAGAGAAGATGTTCCACAGCAAAAACACTTCTCAACAAAGGACACTAAGAGAGGAAAGATTAATACCGGATTTTGCCAATCGGGATGAATAAAAACTAAGGAGGGAAAAAGAAACCTAGAGATATGCAGTATAGGATTGGACTGTGGATTGTGCTACAACTGAAGCAGATATTTGGGCATCAAGAATGGGAACATAACCATCATGCTTTAAGTTCTTAGAACCTGAAGATTGTTATAAATTTATAATTATCAGTGAGTTGCTGTAAGGAGACAAGTTCAAATGCCAAATGTAATGAGCATTCAGGTTTGCCAACAAAAAAGAAAAGAAAAAAGGATTTAGAGTTCAAGGACCCAGATTCACGTCCATGCTTTGCAACTTACTAAGTACAGGACATTGGCAAAATCATGTAACTTTTCTGAAATGTAGTTCCCTTTTCTGTCTGTATCTCTATTTCTATATTTATTAGGGATAATAAATAACAACAAGAGTAAGAGCAGCAGTAACAATAACAACAACAACAAAAACCAACCATCCCAACATATCTGCTAGGTCTATTCTCATGATAATATGGTTTCATGGTTAATTTTATATGTCAACTTGACTGGCCACAATGCATCCAGATTAAACATTATCTGTGGGTGTCTGTAGGACTGTTTCCAGATGAGCTTAGCATTTGAATTGAACAGACTCTGTAAAGTAGATTGCCCACCATGGGTGCATTATCCCGTCATTTCAGGGCCTGAATAGAATAAAAGGCAGAGTAAAGACAAATTTGCCCCATTTTTCCTGCCTCATTGATTGAGCTGGAACATCTCATTTCATCTTCTCTGGCCTTCAGACTGGGATTTACACTATCACCTCCCCTGCTTCTCAGGGCTTTGGACCGAATTACACCACTAGCTGTCCTGGAGACCCAGGAGATTGGCAGATGGCAAATCTTGGGACTTCTCAGCATCCATAATCATATGAACCAATTCCTCAAAATAAATCTCCTTTTTTCCTACTGGATATGTTTCTCCAGAACCCTGACTAATACATGTGAGATACAGACTTAAAATTTTCCAAAGTTATGTAAGTATCAGTTATGATAATTGTCATCCAGGAGCAGGTTCCTTCTTCCTATGCTGTGGTTGACTACTGTGTGTCTATCCCTGCTGGGAGCTGAATAACTGAGGCATGGAGGACCACGAATGGAAGGAGGTCATGACAACAGCAGCCAGCTTGAAATACCACCAGATTAACTAATCAACATCTATTAGTAAATTCTGACCTACTGAATGTAAATCTTGCCTATAATTTGCTGCTTATACCTGCAGGTTAATATGAGAATTACTAAGAAACATAACTGATATAACTCATCTATCACAATAGCCTAGAAACAGAGTTGACAAAACATTTTCTCATGTGTCCTTGAGGAATTTATAATTTTAGGGAGGGGGAGATAATTTTGAGTAAAAGAGAAATCTATTGCAGAGAAGGAAGAAATAAATAAGTTGTGAAAAAATGCTTTTAACATGGAGTTGGTAACAGGTTTTGCAGAAGAAAAGTTATAATTGAAACTTTTTGCTTTATATTTATTTAGCAGAAATAAAATGTGTTATGTATGATTTCTAGCAAACAGGTACCATTCAGCAAGGCACTGGGAACATAAACAAGATATAGAAACAAATTATATGCAGAGGATTTATATTCCTGTGTCCTTAAATACTAGGTGAGTCAAGAATACAAGTACAAGTTTAACTAATTAGGGCAGAAGTTTCAGTGTAATGGTTAAGGATATGCTGCAGGAATGAGTAAGTCCTACAACCTCAGTGGTATAACGTGATAAAGACTTTTTTCTCACATAAAGTCTGCTGTGGTTCCAGGTAAATTTACAAGACACTCTCTTTCCTGTGGTAGCTCAGCAATCAGGCTACTTTCATCTTGTGTCTCCATGATCAACATGCCAGAGAAAAAGAGAGCTGAGAACTCTTGCTTAGACAATCCAACATTTGGACCCAAAAGCAAATCAAATCACCTCCACTCATAACCCCTTTGCCATAATTAATCATATGACCCTGCCCAACCTAAAGGAAGCTGAAAAGGCCACTTTCCAATGTGTCTGGAAGAATAAAAGAACAGATATTGATGAATACTAGTAAAGCTTAAATGAACAGGAACCATCCCCTACTATTCTGCTTAGTGACTATTTTCTCTTATTAATTATATTATTATGCAAATGAAGTAAATAGAAATTAGTGGCAAAACACAAGGTCTAACTAGTTCAATTTGGAGGGAAGATCTGGAGAAGAGTCTGGATTAGAGAACCCAATGGATTAAGGGAATCTTGAAAAATGAAGACATATTGAACTTTCACTGAGATAACTATGATCAGTGTAGATAAAAGTTCCTGAACCCATGTTCTATCTCCTCTTTATCAATACCTTGACAGAACTCATTCATGAGTTGTTGACAAGCAAGGAAGCTTATGCTTGGAACACTCACTCAGCACCTTGCTTCCACCAAGGACAATCTAGGCCACCCAGAGGGAATGAGAACCGATCACTTAAGAGTCATAAAAGGAAAAAAGTAAACAGGACAAAATGAGAAGTTGAAATAGAGGATATTACTTTGTACAAGCAAATTTTTGAGGGCAAGATGATTTACTATACCAAAAAAATGAAAATGAATAAGAGTTTATAGAATTTTGTCAACTGCATTACTTGCTGTCTGTGACCAGTTGCCTCTAGGCTCCAGCACAAATCTCTCTGGATGACATTTTAAGGAAAACATTCAAATAATTTAGGTAACTGGACTTGGTTTGTGGTTTTTTTTTTTTTTTTTTTTTGGACATATGGCTAGGCGTTCGCCTCAGTTTGCGTAGCTGATAAAAAAGAGGGTTTGGGGTTTGTGTTGGGTATTTTCTGTGCTATGCTTATAAATGTTGCATTTATGTGCTGGTAGCTTTTATGGTAGCTTTTGATTCAAGGTCATTTATTTATACTGACATCAGTAGCATTTTCAAGCTATGGGGGTATACAAAAAAAGGTTACAGATTATACCACTAAATTCCCTTCTAACTCCTAAGGCATAAATGTGTCCCTTTTAGGCTTGGTTTTTAATATCTTTTGCAAAGGCAGGAATTCCTTTTTTTAAAGCCCTTTCTTTAAAAGAAAAATCGCGATTTTCATAGAAGTGGGTTTTTTAGGTACAGAGGGCTATTTCGCTCATGTTCAGAAAGCCATTCATTGGCCCCAAGGGAAATTCTGTTATGGAAGGATTGACAAAACTTGACACAATGGAGAGCAACTTAGTGAAACATGAAAAATCATCACAGTCATAGTCCCACTGAAACACATTTTTTTTATATTCAGTAGGGAAGTAGAAGTTACAGATTGATTCCTATCATATTCTGCCTTTTACCTGTTTTATAATTAAGAAATTTACTTGACTTTTAATAGGCCTCAATTCCCTTACCAGTGTATTAAGATCGATGAATAAGATGTTCTCTGTGGCTGCTTACTGTAGCAAAAATCTAGGTAGCAAAATTCATTATGTGGGACCATCGAAAGAAGCATGTGGATTAGTTGCTAACATCCTCCCTTTCTTGTAAGTCAATATAAACTACATCAAGATGAGACCCCTAGATTCTTAGCATGATAATCATGCTTACGGGATCTGGGGAGGCACGTTGCTCTTAGGAAGTCTGGTGTCTTGCCTGAGCCTAGTAAATGACATCAAGGTTGGCCCAGGAAGAAGTAGAAGGAGAGTACTGGGAAGCCACCTGGGCCCAAGAAAGGTTAAGGCCATTGGAACTTCAGAACATCTGATACTTTCGAGGAACTCTCAATCCTCTCCATCTTTCTGAAGGCAACACTCAGACCTCAGACAGAGGCAACAATTGAGGTTCCAATCACATCCACTGTGCTTGGTATTTATTTCCTCATTCTACTTTTTTCCTTCTATTTACTATCATCAAACATGACTTTCCAAAGGCTTTCCTGCCCATTTATCCCCCAAACTAGATCATCTCAGTGGATATCTATAGGTCCTGCCATGCTAGGATTCAAAAAATTGTACCATCCTGGAGGCTCAAGAAGGTTATGACTCTCAATTTAAAAACTGCTGTGACTAACAACTCCAAATCTCTTACTATATTCAGCAAGAGTTCATTAACAAGTGAACTCAAGGCCTGACAGGTTATTGCTTTTATACAAATGAGCTTATTAACCAGCACTGTTAACAATATATTTGGTAGGCACTGAGCATTTCCTTAAGGAAGCTCCTAAATAACCTAATCATTGAAATTAATAGATTTCTATTGAACTGTTTACATGTTATTACTGGTAAATCTCATTAGCCAGTCAATGAACATGTTAAATTATCAAAACAAATAACCTGAACTAAACGTAACAATTGTATGTTGCATAGATGCTCTCTTCATTTTAACTGGGTACTTTCAGTTAATAAAAATATTTTCAATCCTATGTCTTGCTAATCTGTAACAAATTGCTTCTTTATTTTCTATACTGTATTTGCACATTCACAAAATGCCCTCCAGATACTCTTGTTTTTGCTTTATTATTCCTTAAAAAATACACTGGCATTAACTTTGGCATTTTGTTACTTCATTCCTTCAGCCAACATTTATCAAGCACTTCTTTGGGCTGAGCACTGGCTATCTCTTCCCTGAACAACCGTAGTCACCTCCTCACTTGTTCACCCACAGTAACCTTGAATCTTCCAAACTACTTTCCACACTGAAGCCTGAGGCTGAGGCTTCCCAAGGCTCTTAGGACAAGACCAAAATGCTTCTTTTGGCCGCAAGCCTCTTCATGGTCTGGCCTCTACCTGTGTTTCTAGCATCATTTAGAACAACATTTTCCCTCATTCTCTGTACTTCAATCACGACCGTGTTCTTTCAAATCCTCACACTTGCCAGGTATTCTCCTACCCCCTGGTCTGTGAAGATGTTATCTGCTTTGCATCCAACACCCTTCCATTACCCTTCATGAATCAACTGCTAATCATCTTTCAAAATTCAGATCAAGTACCACCTCATTAGCAAACTCTCAGCTGACCTTTCTGAGTGGGTCAATTATCCCTAGTATGTGTTCTCAACACACCCTTTGTCTAAATGATCACATTTGTAATGCCAAATTTATTGCTGCGATAATTTAATATCTGTCTCCCCTACTAGACTCAGAACTCCAGAAGTCAAGATCACCATTTTATCTCCATTTAAAAGTGTAACGATGGGCACAATCAGCTCTCAACAAATATGTATTGAATTAATGAATAAACAATAAATATCAGGATATTTGAAATTTCTGTATGATTAAAGAAAACAAAAACAAAGCTCTGCACAAAATGGCAGACAGGGTATGGTGGAAATCTGTCATTTGTGGCAGCCCAAACACCTCCGGACACCCTCCATTGTAATATTTCTCCATATTGTTGATCCTCACGTTTCTCAAGTTGAATCCAAAATCTCTATTTCCCAGAATCCCATTCTTTTAGTATGTAGACTTATAACTAGTTTCCACCAAACAGATGTACCAACAAGAGACTTGGAAGGCAGATTTGAAGATAATGAGGCACCAGGCTCTTCTGGCAAAAACAATTGCAGAGGCATTTGATATTCCACAGCATACATAATGGGTGTTCTGATACTGGATCCTGGTTTTGCTGGTGTTGAGCAACAGGGAGAGGCAGCAGTGGGATTTCTGCAAGGCTGAGCTGAGAGGAGTTTGGGTATTTCTCTTAGCTGTGTTACTTCTGACTGTACAGCCTTCACTAAAGATGGTTTACTGACACTCTTAGAAACTGCATGAGCTAACTAATTCCTTTCAGCTTCAGCTAGCCGGAAGAGATTCTTTTGTCTAGCCAGAAACCCAAAACTGATACCTGTGAAGAAAATATTTGCAATGTGTCCATAGCAAACAAAAGATTTCCACTAAAAAGCTCACACAAATCTAATTTATAAGCAACTCAAAAGAATATGAATAGGCAATTCACAGAAGCACACTGGCCAATAAACAAATGAAAACATGCTCAGCCTTATGTATGATCAGGGAAATACAAATTAAATAAGTCACGGAATATTGTTTTTTATCTATGAGACTGAGAAATACAAATAACGATGAAAACATCCATCATAAAAAGGGATACAGAGAAATGGGTGCTTTCATTAATTATTTGGAAGGAGGGAGGGTGTATAGTCATATATTTAAGCATTCTCATTAAGGTACAAACAAGAAAGTTACACACTATCATCAATATTATTTAAAATTATTCTGGAAGTTCTAGACAATGTGATAAGACTAGAAAAATGAGTAAGAAGTATCAATGTTGGACACCAATAATTTTGATGTTTTACTTGCATATGATATAATTTTCTACCTAGAAGAGTCAGGACAATCAAGTATTCTAATTATTTAGTGAGGTAGCCATATATAAGGTAAAAAATGCAAAAAACAAAAATCAGGCTTTTTTATAATTCAGAAATAATTAGAAACTATAATGAAAAAAACTCCATATCCAAAAGCAATGGAAGTCACTATAACACATAGAAAAGATTGTGAGAAAAAAGTATACAAAGCCTCATGAAAAACAATCTATAAAAATGTCCTATAGACATTAAGAAGAAAATTTAGATTTATAACACAAAGGCAAAGATATGCTTTTGGTATTTATTGTATCAATGTTCATGTAACCAAAAAATAAAGGAAACAAATGTCCATCTGTAGGAAATACAATTGGCATTGTGATATATCAATACAATGAATCCTCTCCAAAAGAAAAGAAAACAAAACAAACAAAAACCTGTTAAAAAGAATGAAATAGAAACTCAAAGAAACAGAGAGTAGAGTGGTGGTTACCAAGGGCTAGGGAGTGAGCAGTGGGGTAAAATAGGAGATGTTGGTCAAAAGGTACAAACTTCCAATCATGAGAGGAGTAAGTTTTACAGATCTATTGTACAACATGGTGACTATAACTAATAATAAAGTATTGTATACTTGAAAGTTGCTAAGTGAGTATATCTAAATGTTCTCACCACAAAAAAGATATAGTAATTATGTGACTTGATGGAGGTGTTAGCTAATACTATAGTGGCAATCATTCTGCAATATATAAGTGTATCAGATCAATGCAGTGTACACCTTAAACTTACATACTGTTATATGTCAATTATATCTGAAGGGGGAAAAAAGAATAAGGTAGTTCTATAAGTACTGGCATGAAAACTCACCAGCCAAATTTTGGTTATTTTTTTTAAGATGTAGAACAAAATGTGACCCAGTTTTTTGTTTAAAAGATATGCTTGATTGTATATATAAAAAAATACAGACACAGTTCCATAAAGATATTGTATCGGACACCTCTTGTGCACATCATCCCATCACCTACAAGCTCTTCCTATAGCCCCTGCTGCTTCCACACAGGTTTTGACCAGCCTTACACAGGTACAAGGTGACCAGATCTCATTATGGTCCACATCAGGTACACCTAAGCTTCCTGCCCAAGGGTGAATTCTAAGAAGCAATTCCTATGGCTCCTTAGAATCTCAGGGAGCAAAGGGGACAAGAGAGAAACTTTCACTTTTTGCTTTGCACACAGTGTATGGTTTAAATTTATTATCTTTTTAAAAAGCATTCACTTTTTAAAAAAACATCTTTATTGGAGTATAATTGCTTTACAACGGTGTGTTAGTTTCTGCTGTATCACAAAGTGAATCAGCTATATGCATACGTATATCCCCACATCCCCTCCCTCTTGCGTCTCCCTCCCACCCTCCTTATGTCACTGCTCTAGGTGGTCACAAAGTACCGAGCTTAAAAAGCATTCACTTTTGTAGATGACGAAAGTGTAGAGAATCAATAGGAAAATTATAAATTCAATAAAAGGTGTGAAAAAGGGAAGAATCTAGCCAGATGGATGGCCAGGATGAACAGAAATTTTGTGGAGTTATTTATAAAGACGGAAAACACAAGAGTAGCAGGATTAGCAGGGATGATGAAGTTCAATTTTAAACACAGTGAGTTTGAGACAACAACATCCAGGTAATAATGCAATAGTATGAAGATTATTTTTCTATGATCTAGCCATATAAAAGAAGGACTTAGTGTATTTAATCATACATAGTCTAGGTGTTAATTCTGTTCAAACAAGATTTGGTCAAAACATGAGTTTTTAAGCAATAAGCAAAGTTAATTACATCATAAGATTTTTGAAGGTAAAATTTATAAAATTAAAAAATACAATTTGTTCTACTTTTACAATTCTGATCTTCTGGAAGGAGGTTTATCATTTACTTCTTAAGCATGACTGTCACTTGATATAGTATCTGAAACCACTGCACTATATTGTAGGGTTTAAGTACAGCGAAGTTATTCTAATCAGTTGTTGAGGGAAGGCTTCCAAGGCTGGACTTTGAGTATTTATACACTCAGTTTGACCCCAAACATCTATTCCCTTTACTCCAATTACCCAGATGTTATCATTTTCTATGTGTGCCATGAAGTGAAAAGTTCGAACTCACTGGATTAAAATAGTTACAAAAAATAAATAAATAAATATTTTTATTGTTTTATGAACCCACTCAAAATATTTTTCCATTAGTTTAAATAGCATATAAAAATGTTATTTCACTACCAAATAAAATATGAGGCATATATCCTACCCCACACCTACTACGTTTTTATCTATTGTTTTGTAGAAGAAAATATAAACATATATTTTTCCAACATAGTACTCCACAGGATCATGGGACAGGGACAATGGTATGCAAAAGATCCCCCTTGCTGGCCTTTCCTTTGTCACCCTTTATTTCAGCTAAACTAAAATTAACTTTTCCTTTCCCATCTGCTTAACAGTACCACCTTGCTTTGGTGTGTCAAAGAAAAACTTATCATAATTAAAACTCATGTTGACATGACTAAATGCTTGGCACGTATTAAAGTCACTTGGGCCAAAATAGTTCTTTGTAAATGGTGAAAAGAGTCAAGCATAGTTTTAGTCCTTCCTGCCCTACAAACTAGGCCATCACCACCATCTCCTTTCTAGATAGCTAGTGAACCTCAAATTCTTTCTGCTCCAACCCATCACAATAAATCCTCAAGACATTACCTAATAAACTCCTTTAAAACAAGATATAAACTTGTGATAATCTCAATAACTATCTCTCCCAAGTATGTATATATATATATATATATATATATATATATATATATATATATATATATTATAAGAGAAAAACCCTTAAAAATGTTTCAGATATTAGTATCAGGTTGATCAAGTATTCTAGGCAGGAGAAATCTTTTCAAATCCTCGAGTTTATACTAGTTAGTTAGCTAGCTGACCCATGCATTATTCCTACAACCGTCTATGTGTAGTTTAAGACTTGGAGAGTAAAAATACAACGTGATGGAAGAAGGAACTATTATTTTCTTCAAAGGGAAAATGAATTTGTACCTAACTAGCTGTTCCTCTTGAATTAGCTAGCCTCCTATCATTCCTGGTCTGGTTACTTTTCCCCATGTCCCAAAGCCCCAATCCTAAAGTCAACAACATCACCCAGAATTGGACATTGGGTACTTTTTTAACATAGAAATAAAACAGTAAGCAGGATAGAATATTTTTCAAGAAAAAAGGTAATATATCATACAAACTGTTCAAATGCCAAGTTTAGGGTTGTGAGTTTAGTTTCCCCTATAACTGTGAACTGCCTTCAATAGTCTTTACATTGAGGGAGACAGGGAGACGCTTGACTTTCCACAACTTGGGCTTCTACCGGGTGAGTGAGTCCTCCACTCCACATCCCTCCACCCAGAAGAAACAGTCAGAGTAACAGTTTTACTCCAGCCCCTTATTGCTTCCTCCATATGAGGAGCTTTCCACACAAGGAGGTCACAAGATCTAGACTTGGAAATGAGGAGAAAAGTAGTAGGAGTCACATTTTGTCTTTGGATCCAAGCTGCATGTTCCCATCCAATTTGAACTCTAATAAAGTTGCTGTTCTTTCACTCTCACTTCGATAAGAGATGAATAATTATGTTCTCCAACACACTTCTAAACTGGAGTAAATAAAAGATAATTCAAGCTTTCAGTTTTACACTTTTGATTCACCAATCATTACAATATTTTTGTGGAAAAAAACACCTTCAAAAGATCATCAAATATTTTAAGCTATAAAAATAAGTCCAGGGGCTTCCCTGGTGGCGCAGTGGTTGCGAGTCCGCCTGCCGATGCAGGGCACACGGGTTCGTGCCCCGGTCCGGGAAGATCCCATATGCCGCGAAGCGCCTAGGCCCATGAGCCATGGCTGCTGAGCCTGCGCGTCCGGAGCCTGTGCTCCGCAACGGGAGAGGCCACAACAGTGAGAGGCCCGCGTACCACAAAATAAATAAATAAATAAAAAATAAGTCCAGAGTTCCCAATTCTCTGACCAAACTTATTCAAGATGCAAGAAAATCTGCTCGGCTAGGAGGCTGCCCTCCTCTAAGCTCAACGATGATGCAAAACACATCTGCGGTCACTAAAACCACTTTCAAATTGAACTGCCTGATGCTTGTAAAGAGCAATGCCTTTAAAATGTCATAAGAGCTGTAAAAAAAAAAAAAAAAAAAAAAAAAACTGGAGAAAACTGTTTATTCCAAACAAATATTTTCACTTCGTCCACAGCAAAGGTTTCTGTTTATTTCAAAGACCCTGAATTAGAACAGCGCACAGGCCAAGGTTACCTCTCATGTAATAAAATGTTAGACTGAAAAAAAGAGGGTAACCAGGGAGCTTCATGTGAACTTTGATTCCATAAATCAGTCACTGGATTCAACAACCTCACTGCAGTTTAGTGGAAACTAAAGGCAGGTAATC
Organism: Kogia breviceps; assembly: GCF_026419965.1. NCBI lineage: Eukaryota > Metazoa > Chordata > Mammalia > Artiodactyla > Physeteridae > Kogia > Kogia breviceps. Next base: position 98,475,945 of record NC_081313.1, on the reverse strand, counting down.
TCCTAAAACCAAAAATAAGAAATAAGGGGAAAAGCATGTCAAGTCTCAAGGCCCCCAACACCCTCCCCACCACTGCCCCCTCTTTCCCACCACCATCCTAACCCTCACATTGAGTCTCTTCCTCATCTTTAGCCTCAGACTCCACTCAGGCACACAAAGAGAATTCTTCACAGGATTTACCCCTCTGCTTTCTCTTTCTTTCAGAGATCATTTAGTTGACCTAAAATTCACAGTTGGTGCGAACGTTTGAAAAACTCCTTATCAGGTAAAGTACTACTAACCTAATTCTGGGTAATAATAAAATATTCTTAATAGCAGGCTGATTTAACACAGTAAATGGTCTGCATATTGAAAGAATGAATGAGCAATTCTCTCTGAATTACAATAGGCAAGCATTTCTCCCCAAGGTTCTTGTAATAAAAGCAAAGTATTAACTAATATGAAAGGTTGTCTGTAGTCATCTCATTTCTTTTCCAAGATGCACCATTAAAGAAATATCATATTATCACTTATAAGTGGAATCTAAAAAAAAAAAAAAAGATACAAATGAACTTATTTACAAAGCAGAAATAGACTCACAGACATAGTAAACAAACTTATGGTTACCGGGAGGGATAAATTAGGAATTTGGGAATAACATAATATACACACTATTATATATAAAATAAACAACAAGGACCTACTGTACAGCACAGGAAACTATACTCAATATTTTGTAATAACTTATTCTTTTTCAGACTCTTTTCCCATATAGGTTATCACAAAATGTATCACAAGATCTTCCCTGCAGTTGCCAATTTTTTAAATATATAAAAACTTAGTTTTACCATCAATTGCTGATTAGAATAAACTTCTCTGTACTTCAGCAACTAATCTGCAAAATGGGGATAGACCTTGTCCAGGTGATGCATTTCAGGTGCATGTATAAGGACAAATATAAAAATAAGAGGCTTAATTCTTTCTACTGCAAATAAGAGAAGAAATTTCCTTTCCCCCCTTTTCTCTCTGAGCATTTAATTTAGAAAACTTGTTATTGTAAGTACTTTCTTCTCTGTTTCAAGTGTATACAAATCCTCTTGAAAACTAGATAGGCTTTTCGTCAGCTTTGTGACCTAGGAATATCTTTCTCTAGGACCTGGGAGCCATCTCTTTGAAATGCAAACATCAAGAGAGATAGCACCCCTACACCTCAGTTTCAGTGAGAGAGTAGAAGTCTAATTTTGGTGGGCCTCTTGCTCCAGGTGCAAAACTATCTCCTGTAATAAAGATATGAGAAGTTTGGTTTTCCTCTGGATAAAGCTAATTAGCTAACACAGATGGTCACCTCAATTACCAGGTGAAGTAAGGATGATCTATGTGTGACAAGTGGCAGTGTCAAGTCCTCTTACTTGAGGACTAGTTATAGTTTATCGTGAAAATATTTACGTAGTGGGTTGTCTTTGCTTGACTACAAAAAGGGTGAGATTTCTTTCTGTCCTTTCTAATCTGTTAGTGGATTACCTGTGATATGTCTCACATTCTGGTTTAATAAAAGTGTTTCTTTCTCTACAACCTTTGTGGAAAGGATTTCCAGGTTGGGAGAAGATTTTGGTTTAAATTCTGTTTCCCCAACACACAGAAAGAGCCATGAACAAACCTTCCAAGTGGCATATGGTTATTGCCAGTGGTGGGGTCCCAGAAAGAGTGAAATAACACACATGAGCAACTGAATTGACCATTGTGGCTTCACTGCCTCCTTTGAATAATTAACCCAACCAAATATTAGATGCATGTTCAATACTCAGTCAAGTCCTATTGATTGTTGAGACATGCTATTTTAAGAGTGCCCCTATTCCTAAAGTTACTGGCTTTTGTTTTATTTAGCTCTAATTAACCAGTCATCCCCTATAATGGCTCTCCATTAATTCCATATGTCTATCCTTAATGGAGGTCATAAACTTGTTAGGTCATAAACATTGAGTAATACAAATTCACAGAAGTATTTCGTTTACCTCCACTATGTTTGAAAAGGATTTGAACTTGAATGCCTTTAGGTTTATGACCCCTGCTCTAGAACATCCTCCACCTTATGGTCATCAAGATATTAGCTAATACTGCTTATGCCTGCTTCGTACTGGGCATTTTTAGTACTTCTGCATTAATTTCCTTAATTCTCACAACTACCCTTGGATAGATCATATTAAAACCTCCAATTTACAGATGAGTTGCTGAGGCACAGAAAAGTTAGTAACCTAAGGTCATAAAATTTGTAAAATATGGAGCCAGAATTCAAACCCTATCTGACTATTTGGCTCTGAACCAATGACTTCAACAATTCCATAATGCTCCTCATGAACAAAAACCCTAACTTTATCATGCCACCTAAGGGATGCACAATTTTCCTAATTGTTTCTGGTCTACCTAAGTCTGATTCTGTTCCTATAAGGTAAACTGGCACAGAGTTCCCCTTTAGTATATTTCTGGTTTCTAAATACTAACATAGGCTCAGATTTTGTGTCCTTAGAATACTCATTGCAGTCCTGGAAGTGATGAAGGAAGTACAAAGTCAGAGAAGTCTGTGAATAAATATCCTGTGCTTTAGCATCTTGTTGCCCAGATATAAATTTCTTATGCAGCCACTGAGATCCCACACTGGTTTAGAACATCAGAATGATCACCTATCTAGTGCAGTTAAAAAAGATCTGATATTTTATTCATAATGTTTCAAAGGGTAAAATAATAAATCTCCATTGCATGGTAGCACTTCTCTCCAACAATCCCTTTACCAAAATACTCAGGAAGATCCTGGAGATTAAACCAAATGGTCACTAGGGACTGAGTGTTAACATCCATGAAGGGCAGAATGAAGAGATGGGGCATTAAGAGAAATGTTACAATTGATACCACAGCTGTAAGCCAGGATTCACCGAGAACTATCACCACCCTGAAAGGGGGGAATAGAAAAACTCCAAAAAAGAAGACTATAAAGAGAGCTTTTCTCAGGGAAAGAAAAAGCAAGACCTTGGTGGGAAAGCCCAAGCCTGTACCTCTCATGGGTTCAGAACCAAAACATACAGTTCCTTAGAGGTGTGGAAAACTCTTGAGCTAAATCTTTAATGTAAACCTGGCACTACCCCTGCGGTGTTTGTCAGAAGCAAATGTAGGGCCATTGTGGAGTGAAGCTCCCAAAAATCCAAGCCACAAAGAATTTTCACAGAAAAAAACAATCCACACTAAAAATAATCTCATTTTAAAATCATAAAGCTCATAAGGAAACAATTTCCCAAGACACATGAATCTTGAGAGTAAGCATTAAAAATCTTTGGAGACAATTATCACTATAGAAAAAAATTATTTCAAAATCTGATCTCTTTAATGAAAGTTAAAAAAAATGCCTAATGGAAAAAAGTTGGAGTATCCTTCCCTGTGTTATCCTTATCCAACCCTAGAACTAATTCAAGTTGAACTTGAAGCTAATTCATTATTACTTAAAAATGTCTGACTCTAATCAAAGTAGGGTGTTCAGTTTCAGTTGGCACTTAGGTCAACACGATATGAAATGGAAAGTCATAAATGTTAGGACAGAGAAAATCCCCTTTGTCATTTTCTCTGAGAAAGTTGGCATAGAATTATTTTATTTCTAATATTACTCTTTTGTTGAAGCCTTCTCAGCTTAGGCACTGAAATTTGCCATTCTTAGAAATATTTATATAAAAGTCCATGCTGTGTTTACCTTTATGTTCACTCAGTAAATACTCAGTGAAAGTTTACTGTGTATTTGTTCTAGATGCTGTAGACTGGCTGCTCAAGTTAGAGGGCAAGACTGAAAATAATTATTAGGAGTTAAACTCAGCAAAGAAATAACACCCAAGGTCAAGTCAATCACTAAATTCTCCAAGTGGTGAGTATATACAGGGAAGAGCAGCGTCCTGAGGAATAAGGCAGTGATTAAAGTTCAGGAGCAGTAGGAAAAACCTAAGCTGAAGAGAAAGAGTCACATATCAAAGAGGAAAATGAACATAAGTTATTGAAAGATTCAACAAAGTACAAAATTCAATGTCAGAACAATGGGAAACCAGGGCCATTGAACTTGGTGACTGGGAAATCACTGGAGATATTCATTTAAACAGCAAAAATTAAGACCTTTACAAACAGGAAAAAAATGAGTGGTAAGGAAATGGCAACAATTAGTAGAAAGCATTCATTCCAGAAATTCAGCAGTAAGTAAAGATGATGAAAGCTGTAGGGACAGCAACAGGTTATAAAAAGTTGCCTTTGAAGGAATGGAGTAAAATTAAATCAGTAAAAACTGATGACACTAATTCAAGAGGAGGTAACTAAAGTTACTTCCTTCAGGTATTAGACTCAAAGATGGAGGTAGAATACAGATGAACTGGTTTGCAAAACAGAAACAGAGACACAGATGTAGAGAACAAATGTATGGACCCCAAGGGGGGAAAGCAGGGTGGGAGGGGGTGGGATGAATTGGGAGATTGGGATTGACATATATACACTAATATGTATAAAACAGATAACTAATAAAAATCTGCTGTATAGCACAGGGAACTCTACTTCACTTTGCTGTACAGTACAAACTAACACAACATTGTAAAACAACTATACCCCAATTTAACAAAAAAAGATAGAGGTAGAGGATTAATGCTGAGGAGAAGAGACAGCTCTTCACTGGGCAAGCTCTCACAGATGTTAAGACATCATATGAAGCAACACAGAAGCTCCTGTGAGAGGGGCTCAATCAGCACTGCAGTTCATATTCCTCTGTGGTGGAGGAGAGGATGAGGGGAAAGCTGTGGGGAGGACGTAAGGCTCCACGGAAGAGAGACAACAATCTGTGTGGTAGACCACAGCTGGAGGACCTTGGCTGCCCCTGAGATACTTATGAATGAATGAATGAATGAATAAAACGAAAATAAAAAACAAAGCACCACTAAGAGGGAGTGAATCAGGTCCACTAAATTGGCTAGCAGGGTGCTCTCCCAAAATTAACTGTAGCAACTGAAAATGAGGCCTCTCATTATTTCCAAAGCAAGAAAAGCTAACACAGAGCTAAGTTAGCTGGAGCTACTCCCACCCAAACAAACAAATAAACACACAAACAAAAACACAAGAAAAAAACTTCTAAAAAGCAATTATATAACGCTTCAGTAAATAAAATATTTCTTTTTTATATATTCTTTGCAAAGTATTATCATAAGCAGTTTTACCTTTTCTTTTGCATAGAAGAAAGACCCTTAGCTAAAAACACTTCTACAGAATTTGGATGTCACTGAAAAGGTGAGGAAGAGCAACGAGAGTATGTGCTTGGGTAAGAAAACTAAATCTACAAGAACGATATGAGGCCCAAGGAGAGGCACTTCACACATGGCCCTGCGTGAGGGCAAAACTCAGAGTCTGTTAGCACTGAGGATTCACTTGCAATCATTAGTAGAACGTGCAAAGGGTCATCAATGATTAAAATAATGATTTTTCGTAGGACAATTACGATGAAGCTCGTTGTGTGTAAATATGACTGTAATGCAGATTTTAAAAACTAAAGTATATCAAATCTTTATCCCGGCTCATTCTTTTTTTTTTTTTTTTTTTTCGGTATGCGGGCCTCACACTGTTGTGGCCTCTCCCGCTGCAGAGCGCAGGCTCCGGAAGCACAGGCTCAGCGGCCATGGCTCACAGGCCCAGCCGCCCCGCGGCATGTGGGATCCTCCCGGACCGGGGCACGAACCCGCGTCCCCCGCATCGGCAGGCGGACCCTCAACCACTGCGCCACCAGGGAAGCCCCCGGCTCATTCTTAAAAAGTCTAACTCAGGCTAATTTTTCCTACACACTGAGTCATTTCTGAGCCATTAGTTGCAAATGTCAAGTCTTTTAACATAGACAAAAGAACCCTGTTTGTTACTGATATCTAGACAATATTATTTTGTGCCAGGGCACGTATGTTTATTTGTTTGATTTGTTTTGTTTTGTTGTGGTTGTTTTGAAATACAAAGGCAGGTTGCTCAAGAAATACTCACCAGAGAACAAACCAATGCTTCCTAAAAACAACAAAAACCTGGGTTGCTCTCTACAGGCAGTGACTTATTTATTTTATCCACATTTGCCAGCTTGAAGCTGAATATTTTATATCCACCCGCTCAGATGAAAAATCAGCAACACTTATTCCATTGAGACTCAGAGATAAAAAGCAATTTGATAAGTTTACCATATACTCAATCACCAGCTTTTAGCTCTGTTTGGTATTATTTTGAAAAGTCTGATATGCTTGTTAGCAAAGCACAACACAGATTCAACAATGCCCCAGATTGTCTTTATGATTTTTTTGTTCTCTATTTATTTATTTAATGGCTTTTTATAACTGTGCCCATTCTTGAAGCTTTGAGGCACACACAGATATGTACGTATATGCACACACAAATTTTCAGCAAATAACTGCAATGACATCAAAGAGAAAAATTAACAGGATTTTTTAAAAAAGCATTCTTGCATTACCATTCCAACTACATAGGCTCTATAGAAAAAGCAGTATTTCAAGTTCAACTGGAATCCCATGAACACAGCCTTAGGATACTATTATTGCATAAAAAAGACAGGTCATCTCTAAAAAGATGGAAACAGGCTCAAGGATTCCCCCTTCTGCGAAAACTTCCCTAACCACATTGCAACAACTAACCATTAGAACTTGCATAATTACCAAGGATAATCTCCTTTGTAGAGACTCTTTTTTTAGTTTAACAATCCTTTGCATTTCAGTTAAGTTTCTATAAGTCATTAAAAATACTAATTTTTATCTTGGTTTTACTGTTATTACTAGTATAGAAATTCTAGGAAATATTAAAAGGTCATTTTTCCTATTTTTCCCTGTGTAGGGGGGTCCCCAAGACCACACCCAGCTTCAAAGATTCACTAGGAAGTCTCACAGGACTCAGCATACAGCTGTGTTCATGACTAATGCTTATTAAAGCAAAAGGTTACAAAACAAAACCAGCAAAGGGATAAAGCCCATGTAACGAAGTCCAAAGGAAACCAGGTACAATCTTCTAAGAGTTCTGTCCCAGTGGAGTCATACAGGACTTAATTCCACTAGCATCAAGTTATGACAACACATATGCAGTGTTGTCCACCAGAGAAGCTCATGAGACTCCATGCCCAAGGCTTTACGGGAGACTGGTCGCACGCTCCCAGAAGTAAAGCAGGTGTTCCGCATAAACCATACTGTTTGCACAAACAGATTGGGCACAGAGAGCCACTCTTTTATTAGGTAGGGAATAATGGGAACATTCCAGAAATCCAAGTTCCCAAATACCAGCCAAGAGACACCCCTGTAAACAGTCCTTTCTAAGGACTGTAGCCTCACGCCTGCTTAGAGATGGGATGGTCACAGTTTTGTGTCCAAAGCTGGAACCCTGTGGAAAACTTCAAGCTTTGAGGTGGAGGTGGGGGGAAGATGTAGATTCATGGAAGAGTATTAAACTAGATTTGCTTTGAGGAAGAAGAGATGGCAGTATTAAATGAAAAAGGAACAAGAGTCCAGTGTGTCTTTTCTGAGATGAAGAAAAAAATGAGGATGACCTTTTTAGCAAGTAGCAGGGTCCAGTGTTCATCTCCAACACAGGATTGAGCATGGTAGCATTTTTCTTGAGGGCAGGTGATACATATGGATACTTTGCAATCTAAATATTAAGGGCTTAACTTTAAAAACCAAATCAAAAGAAACGAGCATATTCTTGGCAAAAAAGAGCAGAAATACCTCATGCTCTTGTGGACTTGAAATTCAAAGACCCAAGTGACAGACTTGATATACTGAAGACCCATGTCCAGGTTTTCTGAGTTGTATTATTTTTCTGGGGTTCTTATATGACTCCCAGGAAAATAATCCTCCCCTTCATACCATCAACCCCACAAAACATTTTTTTAAAAATTTTGTTCTACTAAAGGAGATTCAAAGAGAATCACATAATTGTATTTCTTAAATTCATATACAAATTAACTCTGGCTAGATAGCCAATATCAATTTCTTTTTAATTGGCCATCTAGCCAGAGTTAATTTGTATATGAATTTAAGAAATACAATTATGTGATTCTCTTTGAATCTCCTTTTGTAGAACAAAATCATTACAGTTAAACGTGTAATTACATGGAAACTTCATGAGAAAGTACTACCAACTTATTTATTGATGAAGAAACTGAGGCTTAGAAAGATTGAGCCACTTGCTTGAGGTCCTAGAACTAGGTATTAGTAGATCTAGAGCTCAACCCCATTCTTGATGCCTTCAGAAGCTATTCATGTGACAACAGTGCTACAGTACAGTATACTTTTTCTTAACATACACCCTAAGAGAATTTAGAAAAAATGGGCATGCCTCATACATACATTTAAGATGACATCTATTTTTCACTACAATTCAAGTAATTATAAGGAATGAAATGCCCTATGTATTATATTGACACCACATATATGATTGTATTATTCTTTAAAATATACCCAATGGAATATAAATGTGATTGCAATTTGATCATCATCATCCGTTTGAAGAATTAATGAATACTTTTTTAACAGTTGGAAGTTTTGAATCACTCCTCTTTTTCTTTGACATGTATTCCATTCAACATCACCAACAGAATTTTATCCTAACGTAATACTTTTTATGCTTAAACATCTTTCATGGATCATTTTATCCTACTCCATAACAAAAATATAAGGTTCTTGTAACGGATAGTTGTTACCTCCATGGAATGCTAGGAAGTAAAATTTTAAAAATTTTCCTGAATGGCCAGTTTGTTGTTTAGAATGACATTTCTTAATAAAACTGTTGCTTTTTAAAGGAAACATTACCATTACACTCACTTTCTCAGCACCGACGCCAAGATTTCAAATTGTCCTTTTGCTTGGAAGCCTAAGGGTTTCTGCACCCAAAACAAAGCAACACTTTAAGGTTGCAGTGGGTTAGAGGTTTATGTTTCTCTACAGTGAAAGAAAAGGCTACTGTGAAATGCACACAAGATGAGAGGCCACAGCCCCACGCACACACCTTGACCACAATCACACCACTTTAGGGCAGATCAACTGAAGAATAAAATGCAAAAGAGAGTTGAGAAGTTAACAGTGAATTGTCTTAAAATAATCTGAGGGCCCAAATGCCCCCAGGAAAATCTTCACAACCCTCTGGGAGTACATGTACCGTTGTTTGAAGAAACATCCTACCTATATGCTAGCTTTTAATATTGAGATATTACGTTGTGGTTTTGGGGTAATTATATTTCCTCCACCTTGAGTGTAAAATGTTCCAGGCAGAAGTTGTGTCTACTTTATCTTCTTTAGCCATGTCCTATAGCACCTAACATGGCATTTACTACGTAGTACATGCTAATTAAATATTTGTTGGATGAATAAATGAATGCTGTTACAAAGTAAACAAAATGTAGTTGAATGTCATACATTAATGAGTTAAAGCAGATTACAAATAGTATTTTTAGTAGGATCTCACTTTGGTCAAAAGAAGTATGTACGAATATGTATACATACATCTGTATTGGCAGATATTTCTAGGTGGCTGAATTTTGGGCCACTTTTTTTTGGTAATCTCTATTTTCTGGTTTATCTACAACCGACTTACTTAAGCTTTATAACATTTCATCAAATGCACGAACAAACAAAGCGATAAGTAGAAAAGACAGAACATCTGTTTAGGGAGTAATGTCCTTGAAACAGATGCATGCTGTCCTCAGCCCCAGCAAAGGAAAACTGTTGGTTAAAAAGAATATTATGTCCTCTCTCCCTGATTTTCAGACGAACCATCATGGTCTTGAGAGGGGTCTGGGCATTTAGTTAAATGACAACCCACACTCAAACGCACAGAAACTCTGGTAGGCATTTTACCCATGTTCAAGAAGAAGCTTTTTTAAAGAACAACTGCCTTATTGGTTAAAACACTGAGGAAATTTGTATTTCTCAGATTAAAAAAATCCAGTAAATTTTCCACAACCACTTGGCTATAACAAGGAAAACACTTTAAGTTAGAAATGCTCCTAGCATGTTGATCAGGAAAGAAAATGGATTTATCGTTAGGTGCACAAAGACCAAACATTCTCAATTTCACATTATTGTATTCTTTTTAATAATGTGAATTTGTTAAACATATAACTAAACATTATTTACTGTTGATGAGTTTGAAGGATTTTTCATATAAATTCACAAATCAAAAAAATTTTAATTGAATCAATAATAGTCACGTATTAAGGTAAATATGACATTAATATTTATCTCTTTTCAAACTATTTCTGAATTTACATTATTTTAGACATTTAGGAAATTAACAGCTAAAAATCTGACATAGCTCAAAATTGGTTTTTTGTTGCTGCCATTGTTTTATTATTTTCCAGTTTGAGCAGATAGATTCTGCAACAAACTGAATGTTTATGACCCCCCATAATTCATATGTTGCAACTTAACCCTCAGTGTTACTATAACAAAGAATATGACATCTTCTAGCCTCCCCTCAATTCACAAAGTAAGAAGTAGAACATAAAAATAGGAAAATAAAGCATAAGTAATGGAAACTACAGAAGGGTGTCATTACATGTCAAATCTTTCTAAACTTTCAACTAAAATTTCTACTAGATACATCACAGGTAGGACTATGGAAGAAGGGCTGAATCACGTCCTCTCTCACATCCTGGAGAAAGAAGACTGAGAAGCCCAGGAGGTAAGTAAACAAGACCCTAGAATGAACATACTACTGCTCCTACAAGGAGAGGGGAAGCAGCTGAGATGAAAAAACATAACTAGAGTTTGTCAGAAGCCATGGAAGACCTTCCTGGCCTTAGGGCTGAACTGAGAGAAGCATCTGAGCCACACCATCTCCTGGCATATAGGTGACTACATGTTCCTAACTGCTGGTTGCCAAACTAAACATGAAGAGAAACTCTTCTAGACAGAGAAAGGCTCTCCACTGCAACTCCATCTGAGTACTTTTGAGACAGGCCTGGGACCTGGGACCCTTTGCTGCAGTGCTATAATGCTTACACTCAGACATACCTCTCCTCAAGCCACAAAATACAAAGAAACTGCATGGGACTAAAAATACCTGCATGCATGCACAGTTGGGGCAAATTCTGGACCAAAAGATACAAAAAGACAAAAAACCCAACTGCCGTTTCTTAAGAGCCGGGAGCAAAAATAACTGGGTGTCAGGAGCAAAAGCAGGGTACTTGCTCGGGTCCCCCTGCACTCAACACCTCCTAAGGGATGGGCAAGCCACCTAAGCCACCACTCCGGCCTGATCCCTGGACACTCCACTACCCTCACCCCAAATAAGGAACGAGCTTGCCCCACCTTTGGGAGCAAGCAAGGGAACCTGTTACTTGTTTTCGCTCCCTCCTGCAGCCAGTGCAGGGGTCCCAATAAAGCCTTGCCTGAATTTCTTGTCTGGCCTCGAGTCAATTTCTATTGATTGGGGAAGGCCAAGAACCCTGGTCGGTATCACTTCGATCAATGCCTTATCTCCCTGCATCCCACCACCACACAGGAACCTTGGCTTCCGGATTTCTGATCTAGAAAATTAATTGACAATGTGAAATTTCATCTAGGCATGCAGTACACAGAAATGGACATGGATTTCTTACCAAACTCACTTTATCTGCCACTATGAACAAATGTAGACTTCCTTCTGTAAGGATAAATTTAAAAAATTAAAAATCTTAAGTTATGTGAAACAGTTCAAATGAGAGATGACTCTGCAGAATCAGAATTAATCATTTCCTGATTAATAAATTCAAGAAACTACTAATTTAGTATAACAACATATTTTTTATTGCTTATCCATATAGCACAGGGAACTCTGATCAATATTATGTAACAACCTAAATGGGAAAAGAATTTGAAAAAGAATAGATACATGTATATGTATAACTGAATCATTTTACTGTACACCTGAAACTAACAACACTGTTAATCAACTATACTCCAATATAAAATAAAAAGTTAAAAATAAATAAATAAATGAAATTAGAATTAAAAAAACATATTTTTAAATGTTTTGAGTTTTCAACAAGTTTCAAGAGAACACTGCATCCATGAAATTAGATGAGATAGTCACCACAAGAAATATACATATATCTGAAATCTTGTAAAACTGTACATAAATGGAAACTTTTATTGGAAAATTTAAGACTGCATGAAAGCAAAATATATATAATTAGCTACCATAAAAACAGCAAATTAGTGAGGTAGGAAACAAGTTCAAAGTTTTCTTAAAAGTTTTTAAAAGATGAGAACAAAATAATGAAAGAAAAATAAGGGTTATGGAGAATAAAGTTGCTAAGAGAAAAATCTTAAAAGTTTTCACCTCACACACACAAAGTTGTAACTATGTGCGGTGATAGATGTGTAAACTAACTTATTGTGGTAATCATTTAACAATATATATGTATTTCAAATCATCAAGTTTACAAATTAAATTCACACAATGTTATATGTCAACTTTATCTCAATAAACCTACAAAAAATAACAAGAAAAGACTACCTGTTAATCCATCGTTTAACTATATTGTAGTTTATTTTACTTCCTTCCTCTTTTCAGGAGATTTTACATTTTTTCAGACTCTCACTTTTGCTAATAACTCTGTAATAAATAATCTTGTATATAAATCTCTGTGTGTACCTCTGATTATTTTATTAAGGTAAATTCCTGCCTGAGTCAGAAAAACATTTTAATTAATTTAAAATTTAAAAATAAATTTAAAAATTGTTTTCCAGAAAGACTTTTTTATGTTTAATCTTTGTGAATAATTTTATGTGTGTGATATATATATATATATATATATATATGGGTATCTAGTTGGGTGGGTTTGCTGGTTGAGTTCCATGTTTAAGTGGGGCTCTGGATAGGCTCCCTGGTCAGGCAGGACTGCTGACTTTGTTCTGCAGTCAGGTGGGGCCACTGGCTGGATGCCCCAATCACCCCTGGTTGGACCGGGCTGCCTACTGTGTTCACTGGCAGGGTGGTACCATTGGTTGGACTCTGTGATTGGGCAGGGCTATGAACTGGGCCCCACAATCCCTCCTGATCAGGTGGGTTACCAGGCTGTGTTTCCTAACCAAATGGTGCTGCAGATGCAGGCGGGCCCACAGGCAGGACACTGTGGTCAGACAGGACCTCAGGTTGTGCTGTGCAATCAGGTGAGGCTACAGGCTGTGTCCTGAAGTAGGACAGGGCCACAGACTGGGCTTAGAGATGCTATAGGCCACTGGCTGTGCTCCGCTGTTGGGCATTGTCGCTGGCCTGGCTCGCTGGTCAGAAGGTCCTCCAGCAGTATCTCGCTGTTGGGTATATACCACAGCCATTATAGCCCATTGACTGGGGATCAAATCTGGCAGAACTGCCAACTGAACAAACTGACCGGATGGAGCCACTGACTTGGCTCTGCAAATGGGTAGAGCCACTGGCTGGTATTTCTGCTCAGGCATGACTATAAGCAGGAATGTGTTCAGCCAAGATTTGAGTGCTGGTTGTTGTAAGCCCTGCCCCCCTTCTCTATTTCTGATCCCCAGGGGGAGAACCCCACAGGTTTTTCTGGTGATCCTCTTGAGGCAAAACCAGAGTGACCTTCTGGGATGCATCTCTCAACACTGGAGAAGCTGGATGTTCACCTGGGGCTCTCTTTCCCAACTGGAGAAACTGTAGACCTTGGGCGGGGGGGGTGCACTTCGCAGGTCTGGGGGAGGGACAATGCAGTCAGAGCGTAGCCTCCACTGATCCTTTCAATGTGGCCCTTTTGGACTCTGGTCCAGGGGGTGCTCCAGCCTCACTCCCAGGTTCTGGGATTTTCACAGTGGTGTCTGTGGATACTTGCCTGTTGCTAATCTTGTGAGGAGAAGTGAAATCAGGAACAACCTATGTCACAATCTTGATGATGTCATCTCGAGACCTTAGGTAGTCATTTAAAATAATGTTTTTGAATTATATTTATGACATTTGAAACTGCCACCATATAATGTTAAATGGAAAAGATTTTTAAACAGAAAAAATTGATGCAGATAGGCACCAGAAATGTTAGCAGCACTTATCTCTGGATATTGAATTTGAGGTGTTTTTTATCTTCTTATACTAGTCACTCAGTGCTTTTCAAATTTTCCATGAAATTTGAAAAGAACTTTTTTATAATCCAAATAATTTATATACATATAAAATTTGTATAAGCATAAAATGTCTTTTCAACACAGAGCAACTTCTGACTGTGTCTGTCATATTCAAAATTTCTCTCATAGATCATCTTTAAAATATTAAATGCTCTTTTTTCCCTATACCTATAGGTAGAACATATTATATATTTGTAAATATTTTGTGCTCTCTTTATATATACTCGATAAGCTCTAAGAATAAAATAGTGTTTGAGCTGCACTATTTATCTTAAAGGACAAAGAAAAATATCTTACAAGTTTAGGTACACTGAAGGGTATGTAGTGGACAAGGATTACATCATGCATGAATCTGGTGAGTTGAACACGGGATAAATTACTGAATTTTCTTTCTGCACAAAGCAATTTTTCCCAAACCTAGCTTTTATTAATGTTCATACTGTTCTTATTTTCTGTTCATTTAATGGTAAACTACCAGGTTATCTGAAAGCAATAATAAACTAACTTCTCTTTTGATTCTTCTTAAGGCAATTTATTTTAAATTACAGTTGGAAAATAAATGGAAAAGAATGTCCCTCTGCCTCTCTGAAGTATTTTTTATGTTATTGCTTTCCCTCTTCTCATTCCCCCCATCAGAACAGTGTCCCCGTCTTTCCATTAACCCTCATCACTTTAACAGCATCTCCTTTATTTCTATGAATGCAGTGGGCACCAACTACAATGAGATGTCAGTGAACAATAGAAACATTAAGCCTTTAACCCACTATGTTAGAAAAGTCACTTACTGTCAAAAATATGATACATTTCAAATTGGAAGGCAGCCCTCTCCAACTCTACAACCCCTTACCTGCTCAGGATCCTGCTTGAATTTAGAATCAGCATCACAACTGGGATATACCTGATTCTGATATATAACAAGCCAAACTCTCAAAAAGAGATTAAAGATATGAGAAGGCGTGTGTACACCACAATCAAACAACTATTTCACAAAGCTGTTGAGCAGAGAGAATTGACTTTTTTAAAAAGAGGCCTGCGGACACCCAGGTAGGGCTTCTGTAGGTACCCACCTGTGCCAGGGATCCTGCAGGATCAGGATGAAAGGTCAATGAAAGTAATTTGCCTAAGAAGGATCCACTGATGTTAACCAATATATTAAGGAGAATATCCACTTGTCAGTCTGTGGCTAGAAACCTAGTAGCCTAGCACATGTCTACTGATCAGCTCCTCTCTCCAACAAGAATATCTACATTGGGAAACAACAGCTACAATGAGAACATTTGCAGTGAACATACAGTCAGTGAAACGGGACATAGGTGGATTGGATGATCACAGGGGCACAAGAATCATCAGTCTGTGATGATCTCCACCATGAGAAACACCCACAAAATCAACTAGTGAATGATCTCTTTCTGTGAGATCTCAGCTAAAGGAAAATTTGAATACTTATTGCCCATTGGAGTTAATTTTGTTAATTGAGCTTTAATTTACAAACAATGAATTGTATTTATTTTAAGTGTATAGCTCGATAAGTTTTGATAACTTTATAAGCCCATATAAACTCCACTTTAATCAAGAGAACTATTCCACTATATATGAAATAGATAAACAACAAGCACCTACTATATAGAACTATATTCAATATCTTATAATAATCTATAATGGAAAAGAATCTGACAAAGCATTTCTATACATACACACACACACACACACATATATATATATATAACTGAATCACTTTGCTGTACACCTGAAACATTGTAAATCAACTATACTTCAATTTCAAAAAAAAAATGATAACAATTCCATCATTGCTAGAAGTTTTCTCATACCCTTTCCAGTTTATTGTCCTTCCCACACAGAGGCAATCATTATTCTGATTTCTGTCACCACAGATTTGCTTTGCCAGGCCTTGAACTTCACATATATAGAATCATACTTATGTCTTCTTTGTGTCTGACTTCTCTTGATCAACTTAATGTTTTTAAGATTCATCCAGTGTGTTGCTTTTATCAGTAGTTTATTTCCTTTTACTGCTAAATAATATTCTATTTTATGGACATATATCACAATTTGTTTATCCATTTTCCTGTTGATGAATATTGGCTTTGGTGACAATTTTTGGTTAGTATGAAGAAAGCTTCTAAGAATATTCTTGCACAGGTCTTTTTGTAGACAAATGATTTTGTTCCTCTTGAGTAATTCTTAGGAACAGAATTGCTGGATCATAGTAGAAGTGTATATTTAACTTTATAAGCAGCTGTCAGTTTTCCAAAATAGTTGTACAATTTTACACCCCTATCAGCCATGTATGAGAATTTCAGTAGTCCCTTATCTTTGCCAATATTTGGCATTACCAGTCTTTTTTTTTTTTTTTTTTTTTTTTTTTTTGCTGTATGCGGGCCTCTCACTGTTGTGGCCTCTCCCGTTGCGGAGCACAGGCTCCGGACGCGCAGGCCTAGCGGCCATGGCTCACGGGCTTAGTTGCTCCGCGGCATGTGGGATCTTCCCGGACCAGGGCACGAACCCATGTCTCCTGCATCGGCAGGCGGATTCTCAACCACTGCGCCACCAGGGAAGCCCACCAGTCATTTTAATTTTAGCCATTCCAGTGGGTATATTATGGTATCTTACTGTGGTTATAATTTTCATTTCTGTGATGACTACTGATGTAGAGCCCATTTTATCTATATCTTCTTTTAAGAAGTATACAAGTTCTTTGCCCATTGTTTATTGGGTTGGTTTCTTTCTCACTTTTGAGTTGTAGCAATTGTCAGACATATGTATTGTGGTGGTTTCTCCCAGTCTATGGCTTGCCTTTTTATTTTACTACCAATTTTTGTTTTAATAAGAATGACAATAGTATTTTAATTTTTATAAAGATCCTGTTTACTACTTTTTTATTTTATAGGTAGTGCTTTCTGTGTCCTATGTGTGTCCTTTTATTTTTTAATAAACTTATATCACAAAACTATTCCCAGTTTATTAAAATATGATGGTTAATAGCAACACAGAAGTTCAGCAAAAAAAGTATTTTGTGGAAATATCAGTCATTTCAATTTTTCATCAATAATACAATTATAAATATTTTTTCACAGATTTCTCTGCATGCATCTCTGATTATTTGCTTTAGACAAAATGCTATTATTGTAGATATTGGATCAAAGGGTACATATTTTGATACCTATTGCTAAATTGGGTTTACCAATTTGTACTCCTACCAGCAGTATAGAAGAGTGCTTACTCTCAAGTTTCAAATATATGAAAATAAACATATATTTGAAATATATTTTTATATTTCTTTTATGAATCAATTTTGCCTGTCTTTTGAACATTTGGTTGGGGGAGAGATTCATTAACATTATTAACCTTTTGATTTTCCTATATTTTAATTTTTTAGATTCATCATTGATACTGACTTGAAGAGTTTTAAGTTTTTGTGTACACAGGGATATCAGAATTCTCCTTTATGTTTTCTGTATTAGAGTCTGTCTTTTAAAAGACATTTCCCAGGGCTTCCCTGGTGGCGCAGTGGTTGAGAATCCGCCTGCCGATGCAGGGGACACGGGTTCGTGCCCCGGTCTGGGAAGATCCCACATATTGCGGAGCGGCTGGGCCTGTGAGCCATGGCCGCTGAGCCTGTGCATCCAGAGCCTGTGCTCCACAAAGGGAGAGGCCACAACAACAGTGAGAGGCCCGTGTACCACAAAAAATAAATAAATAAATAAATAAATAAATAAATAAATAAATAAATAAAAGACATTTCCCAGAATGAAATCAGGTATACTTATGAATATGAGTGGGTCTCTTACTACCAATGGTCAATGATGTCACCAAAGTAATGTAAAAACAGATATATACATACATACATACATTGATTCAACAAGAAACAACTCATATGAACTGAAACCCTTTCCAGTCACTTTACTGGATAGCTCCAATGAGACTCTCACCTGCAGTCCCTGACTTCTCAAATCAATGGGTACGATATTAGGTTCTCACAGAGCTATCTCCCTGCACTCTGTGTTGGTCACTTGGCTGCTCCCAGGCCTCTGTGACTGCCCTAGCTCTATTTCTCCCCCTGAAAACATCCCTACGCTCTATGAGTAGTTTACTCAAGTCCTCCACTCACTCATTCATTCAGCTTGAAGTGAACAAAAAGTACAGCTTCAATAACCCCCTCTGTTATGGACTGAATTGTGTCCCCCACTAGAATTCATGATTTGAGGCCATAACCCCCAATTTGATGACATTTGGAGATGGAGCCTCTGGGAAGGTAGTTAAACTTAAATGAGGTCATAAAGGTAGGGCCTGAATCCAATAAGCTTGGTGAAGAGGAAGAAACGCCAGACAGCTCTCCATATTCACAGAGAAGAAAGGTCATGTGAAAACACAGCAAGAGGCAGCGATCTACAAGCCAGGAAGAGAGACGTCACCAAAAACCAAACCTGCTGGCACCTTTATCTTGGACCTTTAGCCTCCAGAACTGTGAGAAAATAAATTCCTGCTGTTTAAGCCACGCAGTCTGTGGTATATTGTTATGGTAGCACTAGACGACGAATACACTCTCCAATACAATCTTCTCTCTGAGAGTACCCTTATTTCTTCTTATATACTCTTGATGTGGGTAATGGACTCAGAGTCACCAGATTTGTTCTGAATATCAGTCATTTGAAGTTCTTCCTAGATCATCCACAACCTTTCTTTAGAATACATCGTCCCTGAACACTCTTTGTTCTCAGTTTCAGAATTACAATTACGAAACTCGTGAAAAAAATAGTACTTAGCCTCCTACACTATCTCATTTTGATTCTTGGACTAATCAAAATTCACCCCTGGTGCTGAGAAGGGCCAGCCTTTTCAAAAGCCCTTGGCCACCAATACTGGATCAAAATGAGAGTCTGTTAGCAAGGAAGAAGGATGGGAATGATGTTGGGTAGGCAGCCAGGAGTGCCCACCACAAGGAAGGTATTTACAGGTGGCTTTAGAAGAAAAATTTCCTCTAATCAAACTGAGCTAAAATACAGAACTCTGAAGCCAATTCTTTTTTTTTTTTTTTTGCGGTACGTGGGCCTCTCACTGCTGTGGCCTCTCCCACTGCGGAGCACAGGCTCCAGACGCATAGGCTTAGCGGCCATAGCTCACGGGCCCAGACGCTCCATGGCATATGGGATCCTCCCGGACTGGGAAGCAAACCCGTGTCCCCTGCATCGGCAGGCGGACTCTCAACCACCACGCCACCAGGGAAGCCCTGAAGCCAATTCTTAATCATATGTAATAGTCAAACTGTAAATAGCCTTACTCATGTTTAGAATCAGCTTTCTGTGCACAGACATAGAAAGAAGCTTGATATCCTACGCACTTCTTCCTATCTTTTGGACTTCTGCTTTTTTCCCTTTAAATTCTCTTAACACTCCACAGCTTAAGAAGGAGAAGGAAAAGTAAAGGAAAATGAAAAGGGAGAAGCTTCTGACAAGTCTGTAGTGCCTTTGAAATGCCCATTCGTATCAATTAGAGATCATAAAAAGCAAGAAGCCACTTTCTAAGTAGCACAAGCAAGAGTAAAGCAACATCTTATCAGAAGTCAGGAGTAGAAAAGAGAAGAGGAAGCCAGGAAGTCAAGCATGATGGGTATCCCTTTCTGCCCTTCTAGGCATACTCTCCATCCACTCTACCCTGTCTTTTTTCCCAGCAAGCTGACCTCTACAGACGGTACCACCTGGGCCCCTTGCCCTCTGGCTTCCACATTGGTTTGCTAATGGTTGGCACTGGTAGGAGATGGAAGGTGGGAGAAGGGAGAGGTAAGGGAATTTACCCCCCTGTATCCCTCCCTGGCGGCTGTGGCTATGTTCTTGTCCCCAAGGTGGCAACTCCTATCACATGGACTCCCTCCCCCGACTGCAACTCTCCCCACCTTTTCATAGCTACCACCTCCTTTTGTCCATTCAGGTGCAGGTGTAGCATGCTTCACCAAAGAATGCTTCACCATTTTTTGTCAGTTCCCTTAAGCCTACTGACACCATTGCAAATTGCCCCTTTGTTAAGCTGCTTTTTTACTTACCACTTTGAACTTGCCATCGGTTTGCTGCATGGACTCTGATACCTCAGATCACAAGTTCAGAAGAAGCGTGTATCTAAGGCAAAGTAGATGAAAATCCTGAAATGCAAGGCAAAAAATAAATCAAGTTACCAGCAATCTGAGCACCAAACTAAAAACCTGATTCTGGTGCAAAATTACATTAAAGAAGAAAACTCTTCTATGCTTATTCTAAGACAAACTGAAGCCAACAAACTGATGGGAGAGAAAGGTAGTAAATTGTGACAAAAACACCAGTAGAAGGGATTGGTCACAGGGTCAGAGACAGAATACAGAAAAACTGACCTCCACTGATCTACAGACCACCTCTCACTGTTCTTTCTTCCAAGTCTTCCAGTCTCTATCCCCAGATTTTCCGCCATTGTATAATTTCATATCTATTCTTCTTAAGCCTTCAACTATCACTTCCTGACAGAATAATGCAAAAGTATTTTTCTAACCTAAACTTTACTATTCAGTTACATCCCTAACTGCTTGGATATCCCCTGCCACTCAAAATTAACTCATCCCAAATTTATCGTATCTTCATCCTGTCACAGTAACTGGCCATTCCTCTTGACCTGCCTTTATACTGGTGGCATCAACTGTCTCCCATTCCACCACGCTTGCGAGTTCAGGCATCTTTTTACTACCTTCTCCCACAAACCCCAGGTCTAAGTCTGTTGCCAAACAGAAAATCCAGATGGCGAATCACTGTATATATTCTCCTGTGGGTTTCACTCTTCCTCTCCAGCCTCGTCTCTCACCTCTTCTCTTCATTATCATCATCCTATTCTTATACTACAATGCATGCCTTGCCTCTACATTATTTACTCTAATAGAAAAAACCTTTGCCAAATAATTCTGACACATGGCAACCGCACTTTCTTCAAAAACTCTTCCCTCTTTTCTTTCCCTAGCCAAATGTCCTCCTCTTCTGAATATTTGACTTATACAACTCTTATAGACTTGTTCTCTAGTATGTATTACAATCACGTATTATGCATTATAATCATGTACTATTATGTATTATATACTATTTATCATAATAATGTATTATTTATTATACTCCTGATTATAAAATACAGAAATATTTTCTATGCTAAATTTCAATTGCTTGAAAGCAGGAAAGGTCCTATTTGATTTATCTTCCGCAGCATCTGTCTTCAATAAATAATGTCTGAACTGCACTGTGTTGCATTGAGTTTTCTGATATACATATCAAATTCTCAGGGAAAATTTAAAATTAAACAAAGACTATCAAAAATCCAATAGCTGTGCCGTATATACCTTCTGTATCTTGGCACAAATTTTCATTTTTTAAAACATTAGAAAATAATAAAGAAAACTAGATTAACTTCACAAACAATATTTAACTTAGAAATGTTAATCCAGTCCCTGTAACAGGGACAAGTTTGTGTCTATAGTTCACCTTAAGGGAAAAGTAACAATACATTTTTCTCTCCCAGACAAATTAAGTTATTCTAGACAAGCATGCAGTATTTTGTTAGCAAAATGTAGCTGCTTGTGTCTGCATTGCAATTTTACTAATTGGCACATATATGACGTAGAGACTGAAAAACAAATGTTGTTTTGCAAGGAGGTTTTCTGTTTTCACAAAAACACCCACTCTTGCTGAGAATGAATAATTTGGACCTAAAAGTTTCCCCCAGAAAACCTTGAAAAAATCCTTTAGTTGGCTCTATCTTCCTCCATGTTTTTCTGGTTATTTGGGACAGCTGCATGAAAATATGTTCTTTGATTTAGCTATTCATTTTCTTAATAACCATAACTGAGTATTAGCATAATTTCTTAAATAATGTTCATTAGATTCTCCTCTAATGACATCAATGCCTGTTTTGTTTTTTTCCTGAAGCTCTCACTCACCAAGGACCATTCTCCTTCGTTATACTGTTTTTAACCATATGCAGTGGACCTCTTGTTTGTTTGCTTTTCAGTTTTGCTTTGTTCGCCTATCTTCTTCATAGCCCATCCTTTTGTTTTCTTTTGGGGAAATTCCCTTCCCCACACCATCAGTCCTTGTGGTCTGGGTTTGTGGAGCTGACTCTACCCTAAGCACCAAAAATGGGCACGTTCCAGCTGGAGAAATCAGATCATTTTATCTCCTGACTATGGTGTTTTAGTTCACAAAGGAATAATGAATCAAGTGAATTCACAAGAATCAGGCCAGATACTGGTGGGAATCCTTAGAAAAGGTACTCTTTTTCCATTGGGTTGCTAAACAGGAAGGTTATAGCTTAGACATTTCTTGGTGGCGGGGCGGGGGATACCTGAAGAGGAAACCAATACAGGAAAGCAGAACAAGAGGTGGAGAAAGACTTCTGATATAACTACCTGTGCACTTGGATTCACGACTTCTCTGGATTTTTAATTATGTAAGCCAGTTTTTTTTTAATTAAGCCAGTTTGTAAGTTAATAAATTCCCTCTTTTTTATATTTAAATTACTTGAAACTGATTTTCTCTCCCTTACAAATGAAAAGATTCATAACTGGTATACCATGAGGTACCATATGCTCTTCGACCACCTTCCTCTCTAACCAAAGACCAGTGTCAGCCTGGCCTCCTCCTCTGCTCTGCAGCTGTCATTATCACGCCTCTTTCCATGGCCTGATATATAACCTTCATCTGCAAAGTCAGAAACACGTTTGGGCTTTATTCTAATTATCCTCAACTTCTCTCCATCTACCAGTGCACTGTGCTATGTCATTTTTCAAATGTTGATTCATCCCTGAACGTGTTTTTTTGTTTGTTTGTTTTTTTAAAGATGATGTTGGGGGTAGGAGTTTATTAATTAATTTATTTATTTTTGCTGTGTTAGGTCTTCGTTTCTGTGTGAGGGCTTTCTCTAGTTGTGGCAAGCGGGGGCCACTCTTCATCGTGGTGCGCAGGCCTCTCACTATCGCGGCCTCTCTTGTTGCGGAGCACAGGCTCCAGACGTGCAGGCTCAGTAGCTGTGGCTCACGGGCCTGGATGCTCCGCAGCATGTGGGATCCTCCCAGACCAGGGCTCAAACCTGTGTCCCCTGCATTAGCAGGCAGATTCTCAACCACTGCGCCACCAGGGAAGCCTTATCCCTGAACGTGTTTTAAGTCCGTCTGCTTCTTTCACATTTCCCAAAATATGCTTAAATTTTTTTAATTATTTTAAATAGAGACACAAAACATATAGAAATAATTCACAGCAAACATATAAATTAATAAAGTCACTGATGGGGGCTTTGAGATCCATATTCTGCAAATTGGTGATTCTAAAATAGGCAGAGCAAGTAGCTAGTATAGTTTGGAGGAGCACTTAGAAGGCCCCCACTTGACCTCCTAACTGTACCACCTCATTTCTATCCTAGTGCCTGTGAAACCACCATTAATAATTTTACCATTTGATATATAAATATATATCTACATATATCTATATGCAGATATAGATATACACAATGGAATATCACTCATCCATAAAAAAGAATGAAATAATACCATTTGCAGCAACATGGATGGACCTAGAGATTATCCTACTAAGCAAAGTAAGTCAGAGAAAGACAAATACCATATGATATCACTTATATATGGAATCTAAAAAATGATACAAATGAACTTATTTACAAACAGAAACAAACTCACAGACATAGAAAACAAACTTATGGTTACCAAAGGGGAAAGGAGGAGGGGTAGGGATAAATTAGGAGTTTGGGATTAACATATACACAATACTATATATAACATAGATAAACAACAAGGTTCTACTGTATAGCACAGGGAACTATATTCAATATCTTGTAATAAACAATAATGAAAAAATATGAAAAAGAATATATATTATGTATAACTGAATCACTTGGCTGTACACCAGAAACTAACACAACATTGTAAATCAACTATACTTCAATTTTTAAAAATTAAAATAAAGTAATAATAATCTTGCCATTTGATTTTTTAAAAGTGAGCTGGACAATAAACACATTGCCCAAGTTTTGCACACTAAAACTCCAAATTTATGGCATGACATCCATGAGTATATCCATGGGAAAAAACAGAAAATATGACAGTGTAAGAAAATCCTAGAAAATCCACTCTTCATGGGCTCTTAAAGACACCACCATTCAGTTTCACGTTGCACATGAATAAAATTTTCATTAGGTCCGACTGATACACCTACAGAAGATCCTGATTTTCTACAAAAGATTATAAAATACTGGAATAGGAGTTAAAATAAACTGCTCTGCCATGCTAAAAAAAAAATTGACATGTGTAAATTTTCCAAGCTTCATTTTCTTCATCAAGCCTGTTGACAAGGGACATTATATTATTTGACTTTTGTCTCACTATTCAGAAAGGATGATTGAAGCAGCTTTGATAACAGATCAGTTTCATTAATAAAACCTCTGCTCTACTCCAATTTACATGAGCTTCATTATGAAAAGTAACTGACCACTCTGAATTTACTGTAGGAGTCAGGTAATGCTGAATATAAAAGCACAGAGAGATTTAAGAGAAAGATCTGATTCAAGGTCATATATGTTGTAAAGAAAGCTGAGTGGTCCTTTGAGGGGGAAAAAAAAGTTGAGTCTACTTAAAAAGCACTCAACCTGAAATTAAGCTTTAAATTTTGAATAAATAAATGTCTTGCTGGACAGAAAAATCTAGTGTCCCAAACCCAATGGACACAAGAAAATGGTTTTGTGACCTTGTCACTGTCAGACATCAATGTCATAATAATTGAAACCTGGTTACTGGCTGATTTTGTCATCCCTCCTCTTGAACATCTTATTCCAATAACTCATCTAACGTAACTGTCAGAGCTGGGGAGTGATGACAAGGCCCGCATCACAAATCTGTGATACACTTAAATTTAAAAGGTTCTTATTTCACATGCAATACTGAACAGGCTTTTTAAATGAAAAAGATCACTGGAGCTCTCAATTCCAATACAATGTTTCTGACAGCTAGTTCAAAATGCACGTGGGTGAGGGGATTGGGCTATACGTTTTGAAAGAGCAAATGATAGGGTTATAAGATAATACTAGTACTTCTTCTTCCCCAATCGCATTATGGAAAAGTGATAGTTAACAACCTTTAGAATTCCCTCCAGTTGAGAGTGTACAAATCAGAAAAGTGAATGTATTCCCTTGCTTGTATTTAGTAGTAAGGCTCAATGATGTATGTTTTGCCCTCATCGTGGAGACTGGAAATTATATATTTATATATATATATATATATATATATATACACACATAAAATACATGAAATGTGTAAAATTTTAATATATTATATATTTAACATATAATAAGTGTAATACCTGAAATATGCAAAAAATTAATATATTTTATATATATTATATATATATTAGGACAGATTCTGAAGGTATTAGGAAGGTCTAGGAATTCAGAGGGTTCCACAGGTCCATATGTGTCTGTTTTACATAGATTATTCAAATCTGACAAAAAATAACACTTTGTAGAAGGCTCTCTCCTCCAACAATGAAATTCTATCCAATCCTGAATCCCTGTTCAAGGTCTACCTTCTCTGTGATCTTCCCTAATAAATCCAGCCCACATCCTCCCTTCTCTCTCAAATGTGGTTTCTACTTCACCACCACCGTCACACATTTATTGAGTACTTACTGAAATGCAGGACCTTTTCCTGAAGTCATCAGGCTGTTCCTAAGCTTGAAACAGTTTAAAGTTAGCAGTGAAGACAAATGCAGACACACAAAAAAGTAAAAACAATCGCCCACAGTAGTTGTAGATCACGAGGTAAGTGAACTCAGGAATACGGAGGAGGATGGGGTCACAAAGACTGCATTAGTCAGAGGGAAGAAGGGTTTATGGAGGAGGTAGACTTCAAGTTTGTCCTGGAAGAAGAGCCCCTCTCATACAGCCAGAACAGAAGAGAAAGGCCTGGCAGCGTGAACAAGAAGTAGAGGCAGAGACAGACCAACAAAGGGCCGATGGGAAGGTTTTAGGAACTCACACGTTCTCTTCATCTGTGGATTTATCCATCACTAAAGGTGATCTCACCTGTGCTTGAGGGAAAACACACTAACCAAAGAGTGAAAGAAATGCAACAGCGTGTACTTCTAAAATAATTTAGTTTAGGTAGCATTAGCAAGACAGCAAAAGGATGCCAAACTACCACTGGGGTCCACACTGACTAGGGTCCATTTTTACTGGTTGTCTAAATTTGGGCCACAAGCTCAATAACTGAGAACAAGTCCAGTTAACTCTCACATTTGAGGTAGGAGCCTTTCACTTATGAACCATAATGTAAATAGTAAAAAAAGGGACCTTCCTTAAAAGTCACAATTGAATTTGAAATCCCTGGTATGGGATTGGACTAAACTAAAGCAACATAAAAAAATTAATAGGACTTACTCCCAAGTGCTTACTCCCTACTGCTGTTTAACCTCTATGGGAAACATAGATTCAGAGATTTATGCTTTGCTAAGAGCTATTCTAGAAACCCAAGTTTCCCTCCCAACAGCCCAGTGAGTCTCAATCTTGGTGGCATATTAAAGGCACCTGGAGAGCTGTTAAAACCCACTAAACACAGTATCGACCTGGTCCACTAACTCAGAATCTTCAAGGGTGGAGCCCAGACAGGCTATCTTCCTGTGCAGCAGAGTTAAGAACGACTGACACCTCCCTTCTTACAACCACCAATGGCCTTCCCAGTTTAGGAAGGGCTCAACAATCTGCCCATTTACCATCATTTTGTGAAAACAGGGGGACACAGCACAGCATATATAAACTTTTAAACTTAAATAAACTTTTGTCTTAACTATCAATACTGGGCATAATTGACTAAGCAATTAGTAAAAGAATCAGAAGAAAATCAAGCAATGTAGGCACAGGTTTTAAGGAAAGTGGTGAAAGAAAACAAGAGAGACAAGAAAAATAAAAGTAATGAATCATTTTTAGAAATAAAATGTCCTGAAATGTACAAGTGTAGCCAACATTAACTCAGTTAATATTTAGGATGACATAGGTATTAACCACTATGACAACAGTAATACGTACCAGGTGTTTTTTTTTTTTTTTAAGATGCTGGGGGTAGGAGTTTATTAATTAATTAATTTATTTTTGCTGTGTTGGGTCTTCGTTTCTGTGTGAGGGCTTTCTCTAGTTGTGGCAAGCGGGGGCCACTCTTCATCGCGGTGTGCAGGCCTCTCACTATTGCGGCCTCTATTGCTGCGGAGCACAGGCTCCAGACGCGTAGGCTCAGTAGTTGTGGCCCATGGGCCCAGTTGCTCTGCGGCATGTGGGATCTTCCCAGACCAGGACTCGAACCCATGTTCCCTGCACTAGCAGGCAGACTCTCAACTGCTGCGCCACCAGGGAGGCCCCCTACCAGTCTTTAATTCTTGCTAGAGATCACTCAGAGTATTAAGTGTTTTGTATATTAAACTCAATCTTACAACAGTTCTGTGGCAGAGAGTACCCTATTTTATAGATGAAGAAATAAAGCTCATAATAATTAAGTGATTTTGCCTGATGTAACCTAGCTAGTGCCTGAACCAGTTTTCACAGAGATTTACTGATTCCTAAAGTGTCACAAAAGCAATTTGATTCAGTTATCATACACCAGTATCGTCCAAGGGCTCAGCTTACAGCCCTGAGCTGTAGCTGGGAGGGGAGGTGGGGGGATGGGGTGAATATGAATTGATATAAATGACTTTTGAGTCCAGTTAGTCCTAATTTAGGGCAGAAATCACTTAATTTGTAATTTGTTGATCCAGGGTTAATTTCTGACTTATTGGGTGGGCTGTTTCAAACTTCTCTTCCTATCAGCAGCTTTCACTCATGAACTCAGTTTGCCAAGAATTCCCAATATTTTGGGAGCAAGAAAGACTGTAACTTGTTTTTGGAGCCAATTGTTTTCATGGTACTAGTCTTTAAAACATTGTTCTTTTTCAAGATAGGTGGATACTGGTAACGAGCCAGACTTAAGGTAAAGGATAATACTTTAAAATTTCATGTAATCACTTCAGTAAGTTCTTGAAAGTGTTTTTAGCTTTAACAAAGCTCTGTATATGAGTGAGTACATTCTCTTTATAGAATGGAAAATTAAGGAGCACACTCCAGCCTAACTCATCTACAAAGGGCCAAAGCAGAGAATAAAAGCAACTCCCTATGCATAGCATGAGGCCCCCATCCTGAAAGTACTCTGCTATCTAGTTTAAAGCCTGCCCCACTATAGTTACCAAGAGGAAACATGCCACAATTCCAGCTAAAGATTAGAATGTGTTTCCCAGATACCGAAGGAAAACCCGCTCCCACACTGCAGATAGACCCTTGAAAACCCTAATGTACTTTCCTTATTTGTTGCTTGACATGTCATCCTGCTTCCCATAATTTATCCCAGCTCTTTCTATGGAAAGTATAGTATTTGCTCAAAAAGGACAAAGAAATGGTAAATCATCAAACACTGATCACCAAGTCAAAGGAATGGATATTTCTTTTACTAGGGGAAGACACAAAAAAGATTATTAGGTATTTGTAGTTATAAATAACAGATGAAGTTTTCCCTTTTATGCATAAAAACCTGGCAATGTTATGATTATATACTCAAAATGTATTACACGTCTAAGTATTAAAATGTGAAGGATATAATCTCAGGATATGTTGTTTTCTGAATATGTTAATCTTAATTGCCATGAAATTTGCATTTTGTATCATTTGAAGTCTGAATATGAGCATACTTGATATGAATCCAATATTACTCACAATTTTTCTTTATTTTGTTACTCTCATCCTTGATTTAAAAACAACACAGAAATCTCTAATGCTAAAATCATAATTCTAAAATTAAAATCATTAATTACCATTCTATCAGCTTGCTAATCTTTCAGGCTTAAGAATAGATTAGTACATTTTAGCAATATAGGGTTAAAATACAATTAAGGTTGAACTTTTATTTTTTCCACTTAAATGTCCACTTTCTTTACATGTTTATAGGTTAACTCATTTCTACCTCTTTATTTTTTAAAATTTCTACCTCTTTTTAAAGCAAAAAAAGAGAGACGAGAGAGAGAACGAGAAAGAAAAACTGACAATGCTTTCAGCATTACTGATGCAATGAAAATAACAGAAATAGTGAGAGAAAAATAAAACAATTTCATATACATGTTTCAGGCTAATTTCTTTTCCAAGAAAAACATTAAATAAATAAATAAAGAATGAGCCACAGATTGCCCACTCAGTGTATCTTCTCTATTAAAATAACTACAAAAAAAAAAAAGGAAGAGAGGGCTAATGGATCATGACAAAATAAAGTTGTCCCTAGTCACATTACAGTCTGCCAAAAATTTTTTTAAAGTCCATTCTTCATTCTTCTCTCTCCCCATTTACCTTGGTTCTTGAAATCACTGATAGAGCAGTATCATGGAGAAAATAACAGTGCCTGAAACTGTGATAGTATACATATAAACAAATGAACTCTTTATAGGATTGATGGATACATCAGACCAAAAATGTCAAATTAGTTCAAATTTTAAATTATTTTACTTAATTTCTTTGGATATTGACCTCTAAAACTTGTTTGTTTGTATAGACACACCTGTATCGTTGTGAGTTAGAAACCAGTAGCTGACAGCATATCATAACCACAGCAGCCCAGTTCAACTCACCAACTTAAAAAGGGAGCAAACTCCACCATCTCCTAGACTAAGAATTAGCCTTGAAGCTCTACCAACTGGTAGAGAAGGCAAAACAACAAGGAAGTAGATTTGCAAGCCTAAGACATCCTCAAAAAGGCACACTTAGTTTTATAAGTTTATATAAAACCAAAGCCCCTCCCTTCCTTGTCCCTTCTTTGACTTTATCCTTTTTCTCTGGGACCACCTCCCTTAGGGTGTAACAGAGAAGGACCCTATGGGGCTCTCCCAGAACAGGACTCTTCACCACGTCCTCCACCTGCCTTTTGTCTGTACAAAAACTTTAGTCAAAGGATAAATTTAATCAGAGAAATGAGAAAATGCAGAAAGAAAGGAAAACAGTCAAGAAAGACAAAAAAAATTATAGTTTAGCCATTAAAGTCAAGGACCTTTAATTCCTCCCTAAGGGCTCTAGATAATATTCTGAGCCAGGTCCTTTGAGCTGTTTTGAAGATACTGAAACCCCCACCAGGTGGAAGAAGTTGACTGTATGTTGCCCACAAGCATGCAGACCACAGACTGGTTGGAACCAAAATGTTCATGATGTTGACTCCCAATTGCCTCACCAACAACGAGTCAGAATAATGTCCACAAGCTGACCCCCTTCCTCACCCTGTCTTTAAAAACCTTTCCTTGAAAGCCTTCAGGGAGTTCAGGTCTTTCAAGCACTAGCTGCCTGGACTCCTTGCTTGGCACCCTGCATCAAATGCAGCACTTTCCTTCACCACAACCCTGTGTCAGTAGATTGGCTGTACTGTGCACAGGCAAGTGGACCCAAGTTTGATTCAGTAACAAGGGTAGTGATGCCAGCCCCTTATTTCCATGAGCAAATTTGCTTTATACATCCACCTTTTGTACTATCATGCCCCTGTCGATGGAAGTAGTTTGGTGCTTGGCTTACCATGTTTGCTGACTGACTTGTCGTTCCAGATCAGTAACCCTAGGCTAATTGGTTTTCTCCCAATAACATGAAAACAAATTTTGCTTCCAGTATAATTGTGGAAAGAATTGATTGTACTTCCTGATATATCTTACAGACACCACCTGCTGTCAAATAAAACTTTCTGACATCACTATGCTTGTATTTTTGGGTATGTTTCCTAGGATGAGTCTATTTTTCATTAGAGCATTGTAAAGGGATAGATGAGTTTGAAAAAAATACTCTTTACATATGAAGATAAGGAACAGCCTCCTATTTAGAAAGATACTTAAGCTGATCTCTAAAAGGAGGAAGAAAGCACACTGAACAGACACATGAGGGAGAAAATTACAGACATGGGAAGAGGCAGTGTAAAGGCCCTGAGGGATGAATGAGTGTGCTTGATGTGCAAGGAATAGCAAGGAGGCCAGTGAGATGGAGTAGAGTGGAATGGAGTGGAGTAGTGTAAGGGGAAATGGTAGAAGATGAGGACACAAAGGTAGCAGGAGTAGAAGAGGAATGGGAAGCAGATCATATTAGGAACTGTAGACCAGAGCAAGAATTTTTAAAATGTGAAACCATCTTACAGTTTTGAAAAGAGAACTGACAACACCTGTCTCTCATTTTTAATGCTCTATGGAAAAGAGGTTATAAGGGCAGGGTTAGAGCAGAGAGATGCATTAAAATGTTATTGCACTTCTAAGCAATAGATGAGGTAGACCAGCATAGTAGTGGTGGAGGTAGTGAGAAATAGTTTGATTCAAGAAATAATTTGAAAGGAGAAAGAAGAAGGTTGTGGATAGATTGTTGGATGTGGGGTATGAGAGAAAGAGAGGTAAGGATGACTCCAGATTTTTTACGTGATCAACTGGAAGAATGGATTGCAAATACTAAGAAAGAGAAGAAAACAGAGGAAGAAATGTAGAGAAAGAAATTAAGAATTTGATTTTACAGTATGGAATTGAAAATAGAACTATCATACAATCCAGCATTTCCACTTCTAGGTATATATCCAAAGGAGATGAAATCACCATCTCAAAGAGATATCTGCAGTCCCATGTTCATTGTAGCTTTATCCACAGTAGCCAAGACATGGAAATGACTTAAGTGTCTGTTGATGGATGAATGGATAAAGGAAATGTGGTGTATATATAAATAATGGAATATTATTCGGCCATAAAAAAGAAGGAAATCCTCCCATTGTGACAACACAAATGAATTCTGAGGGTATTATGCTAAGTGAAGTAAGTCACACAGAGGAAGATAAATACTGTATGATAACACTTATATGTGAACTTTAAAAACATTAAACTCACGGAAACAGAGAGAGAATGGTGGTTGCCAGGGGCTGAGGGATGGGGAAAACAGGGAGATGTTGGTCAAAGGGTATAAATTTTCAATATAAGATTAATAAGTTCTGAGGATCTAATTACAGCATGATGACTACATTTAACAATATTGTATTATATACTTGAAAGTTGCTATGAGAATAGAGCTTTAATGTTCTCACCATACAACAAAAACAAAATGGTAATTATGGGAGATGAAGGATGTGTTAACTAACCTTATTGTGGTAAATATATCACAATATATATGTATATCAAATCATCACACTGTACACCTTAAACTTACACAATGTTAAAGTCAATTATATCTCAATAAAGCAGGACATTTTTAAATTTAAAAACATAATTTGGTTTTGGACAAATAAAATAGGGATTCCCATTAATCATTCAAGAGGAGATGTCAAATAGGCAGTTGCCTATGCAAGTCTGGCATTTGGTAGGAGAAATCTGGGCTAGAAACACATATTTGGCAATATCAGTATATAGGTGGCATCTGGTTGGGATAGAGTAAGTGACTCTGTTGTTAAGGGATTATAAAGAAGACTGCTTTGAAGACCCTTGTTTTTCCACATCCAAAAGGTGAGGGAGAAGACTCAATTTCAAATCATTCAGACAGTCATGCTTCTTAATGTCAGAGGTCTCTTTTGTAGCTATATGCAATTAGTAGTTATCATTAAGTAGTACCATTTTCAGAGGAATCAGTGCTGGCGAAGTTCACATCTTATTTATTTGCTGCTAAGCACCAGCTACTAGTCTCAGCTGATCTGAATCTGGACAAAATTAGTTCAAGTAACGGCAGAGTTGGACTTCCCTAAAGAGCATTGTGCCTTTGAGTAATGTCCTTCAAGATAACCCAAAGGCTCTGCCCAGCCACCTGGTGTTTGAGAAATTGGTAGGGCTGCTCTAGAGTATTTTGATTCTGACAAAGGGTCTTTAAGGAAGCCACAAGCTTGGGTTCATATTATTCAGCCTAACAGACATCCACCCTTAAAATAAAGACAAATATTTATTTATTTTTATCCCAGTGTAGTAGCCTAGATAGACCCAATGATTCCAGACTCCAGACCTTTGTAGTTCCATCTCACATTGAATAGGGCTGACCTGTATAACCAACAGGATATTGTGGAAATGATGGTGTATGACTTCGAAGGCCAGGTCATAGAGACATCAGAGCTTCCACCTTGCTCTCTCTTGAATTACTTGCTTGGGGGAAGCCAGCTGCCATGTTTCAAGGACACTTAAGCAGCTCTAGAGAGAAAAGCTCTTGGCAAGTTGCTAATACCTCCTGCCAACAGCTAGCAAAGAGCGGAGGCCTCCTATCAACAGCCATGGGACTAGGCATCTTAAAAGAAGATTCACCAGCTCCATTCAAGCTTTTAGATGACTGCCACCTTGGCCAATAGCTTGACTGCAGCTGCATGAGGCCCTTAGCCACAACAACCAGCTAAGTTGTTCCCAGACTCCTAATCCACAGAAATGAGAATAAGAAAGGTTGTTGCTCTAAGCTGCTAAATTAGGGAGTAATTTGTTACATAGCAATAGATTATGAATACCTCCATAGTCTTTTCTTTCCAATGTCTTCTTTCCCCTTGTCTACACGTTTGATTTGGGGTTTGCTTCACTCATAGGAGGACAAAAGTTGGAATAGTGGTTCTCAACTGTGACTGCATACTGGCATTTATTTGGGAAGCTTTAAAAACACTCACACTTGGTTCCCAACCCCAGAGATTCTGATCTAACTGGTGTGGGATACAGCCTGGACATCAGGATTGAGTAAAAATCGTTATGTTCAAACAATACACCACCTGATTTCACATGAGATATACAGCCAATTTGACCTGCCAAACTTCCTTCCAAAAGTGAAAGGTAGGGTAAGTGTTTTATGGGTCAGAGTCTTCTAGATACGGACTCTGCAAAAAGAGTCAGCAATTAAGGTATGTCTCCCATCATTTGGGATCCATACAGAGCAAATAAAGCCACGGCAGAAGGTACAGAGGAAACACCAGGTAGATGTGGGCTGCTTTCCACCTGTACCCACTTAACACATGCTGCTGTGTACCTACAGTTTCATAAAGGGTGACTTGAACTATTTTCTTCTTTTTACCCAAACTTTTACCGCATTCAGTCCTCCTCATGCTCCATACACACCACATCCACATCAGTTAAGACACTTTTAACAAGTAAAAAAAAAATCCAATCAGCTTAAAAATAAAAATGTATTCTTTACATGTAGCTGATTCACTTTGTTATTCAGCAGAAACTAACACAACAATATAACGCAATTAAACTCCAATAAAGATGTTAAAAATATATATATCCATTGACAGAAAAAAAGATGTATTCTTTCGAATGATACAAAACTCAGAGGTAAGACAGTCCAGAGTTGGTTAATTGAGTAGCTCATTGGCATCAGGCAGCCAGGTTCATTCCCTGTCTGCTATATTCAGGTGTTCCTCGATGGACACAGTTTCCTCAACTCCAGGAAGAAAGAGAGAAGAACAAAAGAACAGAGAACGTCTCTTCCAATGTATCCTCTTTTACCAGGAAAGGAAAAAAACTCACTCACTCACACACACACACACACACACACACACACACACACAAGATTTCCCATACATCTCATTAATGTGAAAACTAAGTTATATGCTCATTTCAACCAAAACAGGAAAAAGAATAGGAAAACATGATTGCTAAGGCTGGACATGATCTACCTCACAGGGCTAAGGATAGGATCATACACACATGCTTCCCTCATACCATCAACATCCATATATTCCATTGATTAGAATACTTTCAATTGCAAATAGCAGATATGTATCAGTTAGCTATTGTGTGCTACAAAACATACAAGCAGAAAATCTCAGTGGCATAAAACAAAAATCATGTATTTCTCAGAGAGCTGCAGGTTAACACAAGATATTTTGTTCTATTAATCTCAGCTGGACCCACTCACACATCTGTGTTTCTTTTCATAGGCAGGTAATCCATGCTGGGCTGGGCTAGGTGGTGCTGCTTCAAAGTTCAGCTGGACTTTGCTCCTCACTGCAGGTTGGGCTGAGGTCTATTCAATATGCATTCATTCTGAGGCACAGGCTAAAGGAGCACAAGGTATCCAAAGAAGCTTTCTCATGTCAATAGCAGAGGCCCAAGAAGGCAGGCAGAAATGTGATATCTGCTAAGGTCTAACTCAGAACTGACACAGTATCACTTCCACCCACATTCTATTGGACAAAGCTAGTTCATGCCCATCCCAAAGTCAAGACATGAGGAAATGCACACCATTTCTAATGGAGAGGACTGCAAAGTCACATGGCAAGGAACTTGAATATAAAGAGAGGTTAAGGACCAAGGTTGGTATTTCTATCTACCACAGATACTAAATCTGGCTCTATTTACCAAAAATAAAATTATTAGAAACATACTGAGGACTCACACAATTGATGGAAACTTAATGATCAGGCTCGTAAAATAAACATCTCTAAAACCCAAGGAGCTGGAAGCACAACAATCATTTTTAGCAGTGATAATCTGCCAGGATACTGCCACCACTGGACACTCTATGTCACTGCCACTCCAGTGAACCCAGCTGTCCTTTCTTGTATTTACTAATTTAAGGTTTTAAATACCTGGCAGGAGCATCCAGTCAGCTGAGTATAGGTCATGCCCAAGCAGTATTATCAAGATAAGAACCTAACCTTTTGCATTTCCATATTGGGAAGTGGACACTGCCTCCACCAAGACTGCTCATAATTAGAGATTCTCTCAAGATATGATGGGACTTAGAAGTCAGAGACAAAAAGACACAGTGTTAAGTGGCTTCACTAAACTGGAAAATGATAGGGATTCTGTGAATGGATAAAAGATATTCCATTATAACATCAAAGCACCCCTTACAAAGGGAGGTATTTCATGCCCAACAAGTGAATCTTTAGATCATTCATGATAAATCATCTGAGGCCTAGCTAGCATTTACTAGTAATACATATTCAAACAACAGTTTCTTTTGGATCAAAGAGGAGAGAGATCTGTTAGCCTTGCAAAACTCTAATTGCTTTGTGCCTCTGAATATACTTAAGGAAATTAAATATGTTCTCAATTTTATACTCAGCATTTAAATAATCTAATATACATGCTGATATTTGGTTACTTCATGTTCAAACATACTGAGGAAAAACTGTTGAGCCTTGCCATTTGCAGCAACATGGATGGATCTAGAGAATATTATGCTTATGGAAATAAGTCAGACAGAAAAAGACAAATACTAAATGAAATCTAAAAAACAATGCAAATGAATGTGTATACAAAACAGAAACAGACTCACAGATACAGAAAACAAAATTGTGGTTGCCAAAGAGAAGAGGGAAAGGGGAAGGGTCAAATTAGGGGTTTGGGATTAACACATACAAACTACTATATATAAAACAGATAGGACTTCCCTGGCAGTCCAGTGGTTAAGACTCCATGCTTCCACCGCAGGGGGCATGGGTTCAATCCCTGGTTGGGGAAATAGGATCCCACATGCCGTGCAGCACGGCCAAAAAACAAAAAAAAAGAAAGTAAAATAAAATAAAATAAATTAAATAA
The DNA here is from genome assembly GCF_026419965.1 of Kogia breviceps. Taxonomy (NCBI): domain Eukaryota; kingdom Metazoa; phylum Chordata; class Mammalia; order Artiodactyla; family Physeteridae; genus Kogia; species Kogia breviceps. The sequence goes on along the minus strand of NC_081313.1, from coordinate 98,439,224 downwards.
AATAGATAAGCCACAAGAATTTACTGTGTAGTATAGGGAACTATACCCATTACCGTATAATAACCTAAAATGGAATATAATCTGCAAAAATACTGAATCACTATGCCATACACCTAAAACTAATCCAATATTGTAAATCAACTATACTTCAATAATTAAAAAAAAAAAACATTGGGCCTTGACATGCCCTAACTCAAAAGGCTTTTTTATGCTGAGAGTTCTACACTGGGATAGGTGTTTAATTCTACTCATAGCTTCAAGAGATCTTTAAATTCAAATTACTATTATTATGCTTAAATAATGTAATTGCACTCAAGGGACATAGACTGCAGTATCAGATTAGGTCATGAGATTATTACAGCCATGACAAATACACTAAAGAGAGCTGGTTTAAGAAATGACAAGTTTTATTATATGTTTGTAGTAAATCAGGTCTATATCACAAAACAGCCATTTGGTTAGTGAAGTGGAGAGAGAGCAGAAAGGTATATTAGAAAAGAGACTGAAGGGAACGGAGGAGAGTCAGGAAAGGAAGGAGGGAGGGAAAAAGAGAGAGAAAAGGAGGGGGGGCGGTCAGGCACCTATCACCTCTCATTGCTCTCCGCACACAGTGGTCCTCTGGGTTATTGGCGTGTTGCCGTAGTAAGATGGCACAGGATCCGTGCAAGGAAGGTGATGCCTGTTCTCTTTGGCAATTTTCTTCTTAAGCAACTGGGGACACTGCCAACAGGTGAAACATTATGGCTCTCAGTTAACCACACCAACCACAACCACACTGGTAGCCCAGGCTCCTGTGATCCTGAGCCTACTCTTTATCTTCCTTTTTCTGAAAATAGGCAGAACAAGGATATCCTCATCACAAGGTGCCCACTCAAAGGAACAGGAGTGGAGAGAAAGGAATGCAAAGGTAGGGCAATATTCTTAAGTCTCTGACTTCTCATCTAAACAACTTTTTGGCCAGCTGTGGTTTTGTTCCCATCACTGCCCTTCTAGAATGCAGACTGTCCCCACATAATCTCCTTGGCCTTTTAGTTACTCCTGACCATATTCAGTGAAGCCCCACTTCCTCTCTCTGTAGACTACCAGACTGAGTGCCTACTAAAGAAAATCGAACCACTATTTTCTACACTGAAACTGATAATAGACCCAGGAATCTTCATACATATAATGAAGAAGCTTTCCCAACAATGCCCTGAAAGGTCTCACCGCATAGGAAGGAGAATGAATGAAGCAAATTAATTCCATTTAGTTGTATGAGCTGATCAACACAGCACAGTTTGGAGAATTCATCAGTAAAATAAATGGCTTTCTAGTTTAGGATATTCTTAAGCTTTTCCATTAAATGTAAGTATTTCTGCATGCATACATTTAAATAGGCTATCTAGTTCTAATTAGATCTAAAATGAAAGTAGAGAAAAATAGCTGAAACGTTCACAATTTATGCTCAATAAACTACAGTAATTAAATTGTCAGAATAGGTTCTTGCATAGAAGAAACCTTTGTATTAAAAATGATATACCTTTTCTTGGACTTCCCTGGTGGCGCAGTGGTTAAGAATCCGCCTGCCGATGCAGGGGACACAGGTTCGAGCCCTGGTCCAGGAAGATCCCACATGCCATGGAGTAGCTAAGCCCGTGAGCCACAACTACTGAGCCTGCGCTCTAGAGCCCGTGCTCCACAACAAGAGAAGCCACCGCAATGAGAAGCACGCGCACCGCAGCAAAGAGTAGCCCCTGCTCACCACAACTAGAGAAAGCCCACGCATAGCAACGAAGACCCAATGCAGCCAAAAATAAATAAATTTATTTTTTTAAAAAAATTATATACCCTTTCTTTATACAAAGAGATCCTAAGACTCTCAATAACTAGTTAGAGGGTCATTCTTTCTGTATTCCTGACTGAAAATGGGCAGACAGTATTTGAAATCATTTTACTTTCTAGCCTAGACAGCTCAGGGACAAATGATGGCTTTCAATACCAATGATGGATTTTAGTTCTCAATTGCACTAGTGCTAAAAAGTCCTGATTTCAAAAGAAAAAGAAAAAGAGATCTTCCTATTTTAAATTCCAGAAAACCATTGAATAAGTATAAAATTCTTACTTTCTTGCTTTTTGGTACTTATAGCCTCCAAAAGAATTTTTGTCATCATGTTATTCCTTAATTTATTCCCATAAATGTTCTTACAAGACTCAAATTTACTCAATTATTTGCATGCTTTACCTCTACTATTCAAACTCCTGCCAAAATCCAAATTAATTCTATTGAGCATTATTTCTTGTAGCCAAACAATAAAAGAATATTGTCTAAATGCTAATCTGCTGTTTATTCATTTTCCTCATACAGCTTCAGTCCCCCAGAGTTTGACATTTCAATAAATCCTTAAAAGGAATTATAATGCTGCTTGCTATATTTTGTTTTCTCCAAGAAAATAAATTAAGAAACTTTCCCACCTTTAACCTCTTAAAAAATTATAAAGAAGCCTATCTTTCTTCCTCTAGAAAACAGGCTTTGAATGTGGAATTAATTCCAAGCATCTGGAATAAAGAAACAGTCCCTGGGTAACAGAAGATGATTTCAATGGATTCTAGTGAAAGCTTTCCTGCAATTTGTTTCCTTCAAAATAATCTGATCACCCTCATTCTCATAGGATGCTAAAGCAGAGAATCCCATATGTGCTTATGCAATATTCAAAGGATCCCTGAATTTTTTTTTCTGCAGCTCTAAATACAGCCCTTGGGTTTGCCTGTCATTGGAGGCAATCTGTGCATAGTGGATGGAAAATGCAGTCCATGTTGTGGTTCTTCTTAACAGCACAAATTAAAGACAGGTTAACATTTTAGTCATGATTGGGGGGATATTTAATATGCAGGAGTTAATTAATGCGAAAACAACTAACTGAATTAAGAGCTATGCATAGCTGACTTGCTCATGTGGAGTAGGTTATGTCAAAGAACCCAAATCAATCTTATTTTCTTCATGCACTCATTACTTCCAAATACTCACATTGAGCAGGTAGAGCCTGAGCATTGTGCATGGCCTATGATTGTCTGTTTTTTAAAGCTGATTCCATCAAGTAGTTCATACCCACCACACAGGTCAGATTTACTTCACAGCTGCCCCAAATCATAAGGGCCTCACTGCCTCTGGCAATCAGATGTCCACAGTGCATGGCCAGTCTTACCAAGGAAATAAACCCCTGCAGCCAAGGTGTTTCTACAGTTTTAAAATCTGTATTGGTCCATGCAATTGATGAGTGCCAAGAAACTTAGGATTTGTAAAAAGAATGAAATTTCCTCCCAAAAAACAGCTATTGGCTCAAAAAAAAAAATAACGTTTCACTTCAATCAAATGCTGCACTTCAAAGCCAATATAAACCACCCTTTCTAGGATCATGTCAGTCAGTTCAGGGGTTTAAAATCCAGAAAAATATTCAAAGTGGAAATCAGTTTACACCTCCAACTTCCTGCTGGAGTGCCCACAGGCTAAGTGCCCACTGGATAGTTGAGTGTTTTGTCACCACTTTCAATTAAATTTGTGTCAGGCCACGTCCTAGGGGCAATGAGGTGAGGAAGCCAGGAGACAGCAGGAAACAAGTGTAGTTAGGGAAGAAGAGAGTAGCACATGGAGATTTACAACCATATGTCAAGTTGGATAGGAATGAGAATACGAAGACTGGCCACAGACTCGGGAAGGCTGAGAACATACAGTGATCACTTGAGGAGTGTTTTAAGGGACAGGATGAGTGTGGAGTGCATCACTTCTATCAAACTTTTTCATGGTCCCACCCAACTCAGAAATATAGTCTAGCCATGGGCCCAGGATAGGAAATAAGTGGATTAGGAAATTGGGTTTCATGAATACATGACAGTCCTTGACACATCAGTCTAGAATTTAAATAGTTTTAAGTCTATGCATCCACCAAGCCTTCACTCAAATCCAGCTCTCTTATGAAAATATTCAATTCTACCTCAGTCAGATAAAGATCTGGCCAGCTTCTGAATACAAACATTGATCTCTCATTTGACAAATAACTCCCTCTTGTGATATCTCTTTACTTTTATCCTATTGTTTTCTAATTATCATCTTGTTTTTAACATTCTAAGAATAGAAGTTTTGTTTTTCCAAATAGATAATGAGTCACTTATAGGCAGGAAGTATGCCATATTTCTAGTTCAGACACATATAAACACACAGGCAAATACTTACACACTGCCTCTGCCCCCTACGCATATTAGGTATATTACAGGAATGTGGTGAATGAGAACATAAGAATCAGAATGTGTAAAACTAACTCATCAATGCTAAACACTTTTGAGTTTACAACACAAGGTGCAGTGTTTGGGGAACTAGAGATCTAAAAGATGTCAACCAGCATCTACGTCCTCAATGGACTTTGTAAAGAATGAATATATGCATAAAGTCATTCTTTAAAATAGCAAATAGGAAGTTCTACATAAAATGGTGGTTTGACTCCATGGATTTATTTCTTGAAACAACTTTAGCATAACATAAAAGAATAAAAAACATTATAAACTTTAAAGGACAAAGGAAATGGGAAAAAAGGCAATGACAAACAAGATATTTTTATTAAAACTTAAGAGGGTGGAAAATAGATTGGGAAGTGGTAAATGACTTGAAGCATAAAGAAAGCTGAAACTTGCAGAGAATGATAATGATGACAAGTAGATTGAGACTCTCTTTAGAACCCTGGAAAGCTCTCAAGAATTGGAGACACCAGGTAGCTTGGGGGGCACAGAAAAGGATGGGACTACATAAGGATACATTTGATACTACATACCTCCTCTACCCTGCACCAAGTGATTTTCCCTCCCCATCCCCTCAAGAAAAGAGAAAATGTACTCTTTAGAGAAACCGAGTCCAGGAAGATTTGGGACTCAGACACACCCAGGCTTAACAGAGTGAGAACAAGGTGTGTGTTGAAAACAAGGAATTAAGAAAATGCCTATTAAATAAAAAGATTATTCTGACGCTTGTGAAAGACTTTTTTCAGGGAGACTATTACAGTGGGGTTTGTAGTGGGGGATAGAGACTGAGTCAACTCTGAATAGAGCAAGAAAACGTGGAAATATATAGCCAAAGAGCAGGGTGGAAATCAGTGGATGGAAAATTACTAAGAGGAAACATCAGGAGTAAGGAGAGATTCTGTATAACCAATTTGACAGGATTATTGCTGAAGGCAGGCCAGGGTGATAAGATATCTAGGGTGCGTGATAAGGAATTTGGTGAGATGCCAAAGCTAAGAGATGAAAATTTTGATCAGATATCAAGAGTGCAGGATTTTCTCTTTGGTGGGGCTAATAGTGGACTTCAGAAGGGCTTGTACCAAGGAGTACTTCCCAGAGCTTCTGCTGCTATTGCCCTTGTCCCCACATTGAGCCACAGCTGCTCCCTGCCTCTTCAGGAGACCCTCCAACACTAGCAGCATTAAGCAAGAAGAACTACAATCCTGCAGCCTGTGGAACGAAAAGCACATTCATAGAAAGACAGACAAAATGAAAAGGCAGAGGACTATGTAACAGATGAAGGAATTCAGAATAATGATAGTGAACATCATCCAGGACCTTGGAAAAAGAATGGAAGCAAAGATAGAGCACATGCAAGAAATATTTAACAAAGATCTAGAAGAATTAAAGAACAAACACCTAGAAGAATTAAAGAACAAACAAACAGAGATGAACAATACAATAACTGAAGTGAAAAATACACTAGAAGGAATCAATAGCAGAATAACTGAGGTAGAAAAAGGGATAAGTGAACTGGAGGACAGAATGGTAGAATTCACTGCCACAGAACAGAATAAAGAAAAACAAATGAAAAGAAATTAAGACAGCCTAAGAGACCTCTGGGACAATATTAAACGCAACAACAAGAAGAAGAGAAAGAGAAAGGAGCCGAGAAAATATTTGAAGAGATTATAGTCCAAAACTTCCCTAACATGGGAAAGGAAATAGCCACCCAAGTCCAGGAAGTGCAGAGGGTCCCAGGCAGAATAAACCCAAGGAGAAACACACCGAGACAAATAGTAATCAAACTGACAAAAATTAAAGACAAAAAAAAATTATTAAAAACAACAAGGGAAAAAAAACACAAATAACACACAAGGGAATCCCCATAAGGTTAACAGCTGATTTGTCAGCAGAAACTCTACAAGCCAGAAAGGAGTGGAACAATATATTTAAAGTGATGAAACGGAAGAACCTACAACCAAGATTACTCTACCCAGCAAGGATCTCATTCAGATTCGATGGAAAAATCAAAAGCTTTACAGACAAGCAAAAGTTAAGAGAATCCAGCACCACCAAACCAGCTCTACAACAAATGCTAAAGAAACTTCTCTAAGTGGGAAACACAAGAGAAGAAAAGGACCTACAAAAACAAACCTGAAACAATT